>NC_046157.1:22225411-22320411 GCF_011064425.1 Rattus rattus
TGTATGCATACACACACACACACACACACATACTTTAAAGGAAACGGTAACAGATGGGGGGTGGGGGAGGTATCCTCAGGACATGGCAGAAACCTGAGACAGGAGAGGCACCCAAGAATCAATGCAGGTGACCTTAGCTATGACTAAGAGCATTGGGGATATGGAATCTGAAGAAGCCACCTCCTATAGCCAGGCAGGAACTCCAATGGAGCAATGGGGACACCAGCCCACCCACAAAACTTCCTACTCCAAATTTATCCTGTCTAAAAGAAAAGCAGGGATGGGGTACGGAACAGAGACTGAGAGAATGGCCAACCAATAATCGGCCAAACTCGAGACCCAGCCTATGAACAAACACAAATCCCTGACCCTATTACTAATACCTGTTATACTAGCAGATAGAACTCTAGCAATCCTGTCCTCCAGGAGGCTCCCCCAGCTACTGACTCAGACAGATACAGACACCCACGGCCAAGCAGCGGATGGAACTTGGGGACTCTTATGGAAGAATAAGAGGAAGGATTGCAGGCCCCAAAGGGTATAGGAACTCCACAGGAAGACCAACAGAGTCAACTAACCTGGACCCTTGGGGCTCTCAGAGACTGAACCAACAACCAAAGAACATGCATGAGCTGGGCCTAGGCCTTCCCACACAGATGTAACAGATGTGTATCTTGGTTTTCATGTGGGTCCTGAACAACTGGAGCAGAGGCTATCCCAAAAGCTGTTGCCTGTCTGTGGGATATGTTATTTTAGATGGGCTGCCTTATCTGGCCTCAGTGGGAGAGGATGTGTCTAGCCCCACAGAGACTTGATATGCCAGGGTCCAGGGATACCTAGAAGGGCCCCTACCCACTCGGAGAGAGAAGTGGGATGGGGGAAAGGTTGTGGGAGGGGGTTACTGGGGGGACAGTAGGTGGGATGTAAAGTGAATAAATAAAAATAAATAACATAAAACAATAAATTAACAAGATCCTTTAAAATGCCCCAGAGTTAAGGTAAATCAATGTCTGGGATGATGTAACCAGAATAAAGAATAGCCCCAAAATGTCAAATAGTGCCATGCTTAGTCATGATACAGTGTGTGCTTAATATGCACAAAGAACTGGGTCTGATCTTCAGCACCATAAAATTTTTTCTATGGCTAAAAAAGACCTTTATTATGTAATTAGGTTAAATGTTGATAAGGAAGAGGTGCCTTATATTTTCCAGGTGGGCCCAAACTAATAAAATGAGTGCTTAAGAGAGGAGAAATTTTCCCCGGTGTGATCAGAAAGAGATTGTTGTTGTGCACAAAGCTGGAGAAACAGTTCATCATAAACTCTAAACCAAAGGGAGTGGCCAGCCAAAGGATGTGTGATGCTTGTAAATGAGCAAGAAAAACAGCTTCTTTTCTAGAGTTGCCTAAAGGAGTTCAGTTCAGTAATGCTTTTGTTGGCTTTCCGGCACACAGAACTATAATAACATAAATTTTTGCTGTTTTAAGCTACCAGACGTGTGGTAGCTTTTATCAGTACCAAAAACTAATACAAATGCTATTTTATTCCCCCATCCTTATAACTGTCATTAGCCCATATCATAAGTACTTGGTCTCCCAGTTTCTAACCTTTACATGAGTCCTTAACTCCAATTAATCACATGAAAATGCCCAGATAATTATGATTTCATTGTATGCCATGATTTAATAACACGTCACTTGATTTCTTCAACAAATTCTTTGATTTTTATATATAAGACAATCTAACTATAAAAATCCCATCCATGTGGCAACAATTTAGAGAAGGACTCGGCAAACCTTTATATAAAGAACCAGATATAAAGGACCAAGTCTTTTAGGAACTAAAGGTTATTTTGTCACAAATGCTTAGCTTTGTTCTTAAGATAGGAAAAAGGCTGCAGGTGTTATGATTTACTGCTATCTGAACCAGAGTTCCGTAGAAACAAGCCTGAGGCAAGATTCATTTGCTAATATTTCATGAAAAGTAGACTCTCTGGATTATAGTACCAGAGGGAAGGTGGAGTGAAACAGAAGAAAGATGACTCAAAGTTACGATAACCATTATTTCGTGGGGAGAGTCAGAGAGACATCAATAATTATTTGGCAGATGTTCCATCAATGTGGATCTGTGGTCTTGTCTCTAAATCATGACTCAGAATAACCCAACTAAAGGCAGGAAAATAATTCATTCCCGGTCTCTTGTCTGGTATTGGTTAAAAGTTGTTCCACAGGAAGTTAGCTCATCCTCTCCAGAGAGCCACATCATGGGACCCCTGTGGAAGTTTTTAGAAAAGACACAAGGTTTACTTTATATTGTGTGATACCTAGTGAATCCAGAATAGTTAGACGAGCCGGGGGTGCTGGGTACAGCTGGTGAGCTTCAGGAAGCAGTACTTAAGAACTCGATTAACCCTGCCAAACTCGAAGTGTAGCAAGCACTGAAGTCTTTGGGAGACACCCTCACAGAATCAAAACTGCTGCCTCCTCGTTATTTCTGCCCAAATAGAAGTTCCTAAGAAAAGCAGCACCCGTGCCGTTTGACATGCTGCTGATGGTCAAGGTTCTTAGAAATCGGGTCTTGGAGGAAAGGGATTCTATTTTGACCGTATGATATTAATCTTGCTTCCACAGGAACCCTGACATCAGTACTGTTTCTTTCCTTACATCACCCAAACCTCCAAGGCATTTCCCTTTCCACATCAAATTTATCTCAGAAGTATTGCAAGAAATGTTTAAATAAGAAATCAATCAACATATTCCAACAAATTAAAACGAATGCTTAACCTGATACATGTAGAAACCCATTCAACCAAAGTCAACACTATTTATAATTTAAAACTCTCAATACTAGAAATACATGGAATATTTTTGTTCTTATTGTGTAGGGAGTGAGTGAGGGGGTGGGGACAGAAGATAGGGCCTCGACTTGTTATCCAAATCTCCAAACCCAGGAATAAATTATTTATATTCAGTAATGTGCTAGATCCTGGCCAACAAACATAAGATACATATAGCTAGCTATGTTGGGAAGGAAGAAAGCAAAAGTTGTCCGCATTTGTTATGCTTTCATAAATAATTCATACCAGAGAATCTAAGGACAGATACTAAAACAAAGCATGTAACGACACTGCCAGTCTTTATAGAAACAATGTTTTATACACTAACAATAATCAGCTATTATCAAATGAGCTTAACAAAAATTAAGTCAAAAGGAGGCAATATGGTCTCGGCAGGAAGAGGAACCTGCAGCCTTTTGATAACCAGTTTGATGACCTAGGTTTGAGCCCCAGAACTTACATGAGAGAAGACCAACTCTACAAGCTATCCTCTGACCTCCATACACACACTGGCACACACACACACACACACACACACACACACACACACACACACACACACACACACACACACACACACGCACACATGCACGCACGCAACACGCATGCACATGTGCACACACACAATGATCAGAACAGGAATAAATCTAAAACAGTACGTAGAAGTAATCTAACAAAAGGGATTACATTTTATTTAAAATTATATAGTTATCTAAAAACATGAAAGAAAAGCAAATAAATCATTCCATAGATGAAACTTGCAAGTCAGTGAGAAACTTGTATTTAAATATACAAAAAAAAAGTATAGCCCTATGTCAAGACAGCATAAAATTTATGCAGAAGTTAAATTTGGATTATAAAATATAAATATTTAAAATTGGTAGAAAAGTAGGATTATTTTTGTCAAGAGAAGAAAGACAGTCAACAAAAAAGCACAAACAAAAGATTACTGGAAATAGAACATAATAAAAACAAGCCCTAGTCTATAGACGGGAAGGTATAGTGGGCTGGGAAAGAGACTAATCTCACTGAGCAACAAATTAGCCTTGGTGTTCTGGCATCGATATTCTTTATTTTATAATCCTTTTTAATTGTCAATACACAGTCACCATACACTGTATTCTTTCATAAAACCTTGGATAACACACACACACAAATACCTTTACCATTTTCTCCAGTACCATGTCTAGTGTCCACCCAGATTTGTACGAATCTACTCAGGCTTTTATTCTTGGGCATGTAGTATACACGTAATAATGCATGTGCATCATTCACATCATTCTAGAATTTTCTTTTTAAAGTGTACCTCAGTGAAGTATGTGTGTATCAACATTCATTTATTTAACTTTTGATTATTAGACATTATTTCTTATTCACATAAATAGTATGGATATCTGAAGGGATTATCCAGGCCAAATGATTTACAACATTTGTCCTAAATTATTATAATACTGTTTCTGTTCATACACACATATATACACATGTGTGTATATATATATGCATGCATGTGAAATGCAAGTGTTGAAATAATCGGGATGGTTTTATAATCTGATGTTACCCACATATCATAGTATTGCCCACTGTCTAGTATCATTACTTTTACCATTTTCTGATCTGATGCAAGAGTGATATAACTGCATTTCTCAGACTGCCAATGACAGGGTTTCCTCCACACCCCAGGAGAAACAACATTTGCACTTTACTCATTTTGGGAAAAAAAAGTTGCTTCATTTCCTTTTTAAGTACCTAGAACAATTTATTTTTAAAATATTTTTATTTTTGAGATTATAATTACATCATTTCTCCCTTTCCTTTTTCCCCTCTTAACCCTCCCACATACTTCTTCACTATTTTGAATGAGTGGCCTCATTTTTATTAACTGTTGTTACCCGTTACATATTTGCATATATGTATATATTCCTTAATACTTATACACAGTTTTGTTCATTATAGACAACTTCTTCCGTCTGCGTTGTTACTTGTGTGTGTGTTTTCAGGACTAACCACTAGGTCTTGGAGAGCCAGTTGGTGTGCTCTTGCCTGGGGAGGACCATTCTTCCCACTCTCAGCAGTCCTTCATTGACCGTAGTTCTTTGCTGAGGCCTCATGAGGTTTTGTCAACCAAAAATAAACTCTGACAAACCTAGTTGGCATTATGTTCTATTTATGGATTAATTTAGGTGCCTAAAAGATAGTTCCTATCTTTTAAAAGTAAATTATTAACTTAAAAAAAACTGAACCTACAGTAAATAATTTACTAATTTTTATAGTATCTAGTAAGAATTATATACTTGACAAGACATCCATAAATATTTTTATTATCTCAAGATATAAACCATTTCATTATCAAGAACCAATTATGAAATAATTAGGATTGTTTTTATGATCTGATAATGTGTTAGCTACCTCTGCATAACTGTGATCAAAATATCTAGGAAAGCAAAGGAAAGGTACGTTATGGTTTACAGTTTCATTATGTATGAGTACACTGTAGCTGTCTTCAGACACATCACAAGAGTGACATCGGATCCCGTTACAGATGGCTGTGAGCCACCATGTAGTTAGTTGCTGGGAATTGAACTCAGGACCTCTGAAAGAACACTAAGTACTCTGACCACTGAGCCATCTCTCCAGCCCGTGGTCCACAATTTCAAACAGCCCAGTCCTTATTAGTCTTGAGGATGAGGCTTGAGCTTTCCATGTCACAGAAGGCCACGATACAAAGAAACTGCATATAGAAAGATGCCAGAAGAGAAACGGACCCAAGAACCTCTTGACCTACTCCTCCAACTGGACTCTCTTCTCTCCTACCTTTTCCCAACCCCCAATAATGTCATCATATTATGAAGCCCTCAAGGGATTGATCATTGAGCAAGTCAGTCTTCATTTTCAAACAGTGCCTAGAAACTCCAGAACAGACACACACAGAGGTGTGATTCACTAATACCTTGGACATTTCTTACCGTAACAAAATGGACAAATAATTCCTATATTAGTGTAGATGTATAAGAAAATCAAAATTATCTAATTGTTGTCACTGGATACTGATTATGCTTTGATGAATACTTAAACCAAATAACAGACACATGATTAATGACATAGTCATATGATTAAATTAAATCATATAGTATTTAGAAATAAATGCTACCCTGCTACCTCCTCCACAGTGCAGACTTAAGCATTAGTTTTGCTGCTGAGTAAACTAAACACTTAAGAGCATCAGTAGCAAGAGCTTCACTCACTTGCTCACTTGCCTATGCATGCCCTCAGTAAGCACTATTGTTAGATGCCACCAAATGCTGCCAACTAATTGGTATTTTGAATCTCAAGAAAACAGTATAAAATAATTTTTTTCTAAAAGTGGAAAAACGAAGGTGAGAATAAGGCAGCATACTCACTTTTCCTTCATCTCTTGGGCTATCACTTAGATGTACAACTGGGCCTGGATGAGTCTTGGTGGAGCTGTTAAATCAATCCAGAACAATAACTTAAAACTAACAACAGAAAATGGCAAACAAGATTAAGCTGTAATACACTCCAGGGTAATAGAGCTAAGCCTGCAGTTTGCTTGAAATTTCAGCTTTCTTTATGAACTACTTTTCTTTTTTATTGATTATTTTATTTATTTACATGTCAAATGTTGTCCCCCCCCAGTCTCCCCGCTGCAAATCCTCCACACAATCCCCCATCCTCTTTGCTTCTAAGAGGGTGCTCCCCCAGCAACCCACCCACTCCCACCTCACCCCTCTAGCATTCCCTTTCATTGGGGCAACAAGCTTCCACAGGACCAAGTGCCTCACCTCCCACTGATGCTAGATAAGGCAATCTTCTGCTGCATATGTACTGGGAGACATGGACCCACCCACATGTACTTTTTTTTTTTTTTTTTGATTCTTTTTTTTTCGGAGCTGGGGACCGAACCCAGGGCCTTGTGCTTCCTCGGCAAGCCCTCTACCACTACGCTAAATCCCCAACCCCCCATGTGTACTCTTTGGTTGGTGGTTTAGTCTTTGGGAGCTCTGAGGGATCCAGTTAGTTATTGTTTGAACTACTTATCTTCTTCCTATTAAATCTCGTAAACTTGGGTTGGTGTTTTTTTAATTAGGTGTAAAAATAAGGTCCTACATTTTGAAATTATACATTTCATTACATTTTTTGTGAAATTATGAGTCATTAATATTTTTAATGAATTTTATTAATAGAGAAATGCTATAGCCACAAACTTGTGTAGTAAATCTATTTCAACCAAATTTTAAGCTGCTTACCTAATTTAAGATTTCCTTTGACATGGAATTTTCTATGATTTTGTCCCTAAAGCAAAGTACAGTGGCTTACTGGATTTAAAAAGAAATTCTTTAGTGATTAACTAGTAATAGCTATCCTTCAGAAATCTGAAAACCTGGAGGAATCTAGTTCATTGATTATGTCTAGCTTATCTGGATTTTCCACTGAAACCAGTAACAAATAATTATGTATACAACAACACAACTAAAAGTTAAAAGGAGTTTGCTAACATCTGACACGATTTCTTTGTAAATCTAATTTAACATGATTATTGAATATGGTTATGTCATGGTTAAGCATATCATCTGACATGACAAAAGAACTATTCCTCAATTTTCTACAGACCTGTCCATGATACAGTTGTTACAGAGGGTGAGAAAGCAAAGAAACTACATTTAGAAAGGGTAATTCAAGTGTGCCTGAATTGTCAGTTTCACTTTATTTCTTAAGGACATATAACATTCACAAAGCTCCTTTACAAAACAATAAAGACTATTTAAGTCTTTTAAAGTGATAACTAAGCAATTCAAATACTGACTCCTGAACATAGCTCAAAGAAATATATAAATTAGATGTTAGTAAATTTTGCAAATGCATTCATTCATCTCATTCACAAGCATATATTCTCATCTAAAAACAGATATAGTACCATCAATCTTACTGAATATATATGTGTGTGTATATATATATGTGTGTGTGTGTATATATATATATATATATCCTAATTTAATGGTAAGAGATAGCTCATATTCAACAATTTGTATTGAGATTGTTGTTCTACTTGAAAATCAGAATTACTATTTGTATTCTATAGAATATTTTAAAGAAAAATTTATGCAGGGTTACAAAGGAAAGTTCATAGAGCTTTTTTGTTATACTCATATGTAATTCACTTATATATAGTATCCTAGAAAGGTAAATGCTTCTGATAATATCCTTAATTATTCTTTAGTAAATAGTAATAGTCAACAAACCAAAACTGCTATCTATTTATGGGGTTTGGTTGGACCAACAATTATTAAAGTGTGTTGCATGATAAACTGGTGAAAACAATAAGATGTTTCATAGAAAGAACAGTTTGTACTTAAATATTTAAAAGCTCTGACTTAATCATGTTAAGTTATTTACCCTTAAAAACTTGCATAGTAAGAATATATGCAAATGCAACCAAATATTCAATTGTTTCCAGTTATTCATGTACTCCATCTTTAATCATAGAATCATATGAAGGGAATGTATTATGGAAATTCAGGTTAGAGCATATGCTAGACTCTTCCACTTAAAGCTTTACTATATAATAAAAGTGTTCTAGTTCAGAAAATAATTCAACATTCAATTTGTTATTTGTAAAAAATTTAGAGTATAAAAGAGATATTACTTGTTTTTATATCAGAGTTAAGGGAACATTTTTTATGCTGTTTTGCTACTTAAAGATCTAACTATCAACATGTTGGTGTATTTTCTGTCTCTAACATTAATTTCCAAAACCCCAGAAAATGTCACTAGCAAAACATAGCTGTCAGAAATTATGACAAAATTCTGAAATAACATATTCTAATGTATCTTGAGAAGTAGAGAGTGATTAAAAGATAATTTACATAAAAATAACACACATTAGTTCAACTATATCTATTTTAAAATTATCTGTGGTTTTAGTTCAATTTCATTTAACTAAACATTAGCAGTGGATTTATTAATTATAATCCCACAAGTTACATTAATCCTTCACTAGTGTTGTTAGATGAAGTGACAGGTAAGTCCATACTCACAGCTCAATTGCCTTGTTCCACATGATGACATATCCAGAAAGAATGAAAGATTCAATATTTACAATATGTGTATTTCCTCTTTCTGTTCCAACATAGAGCCATTTACTCTGGAAAGGTAGATGACAGTAAGTAATTCTGAAAGAAAGAAAATTACAATTAAAATATCTGAATTTTACATTTGATCAGTACATTTTCTTTACACATTTCACACTTACAAAGTTATAGTTACATAACTGATAGAAAAACCTATGTACCAAGGTAGCATTTCCTTATTAATAGAACATGGGAGAAAATGATAATATATCATTAAAAATAATAATGACAGTCATTATCAGATACATGTTTATTATGGACATGGATGTACATCATGCTTAGTTTTAATTTTTTGACCAATACACAAAAATGTAAGAGCTGTAGATAATAATGAGAACAATGATGTTTGAGACATATGTACACTGAAAATATTTAAATCAAGCTCATCATTTCCAATTCAAGAAGGCATATAAAATCTTCCTTCCAGCATCTGTAAGTGGTGGCACATTATTGTCACCTCTGTTCATACTGTGTGACAGCATTTCAGAGCTTACTTTACATATCTGACATTATAGTAACTTTAACCCACCTTTCCCAGCCTCCCCACCCCTTCTTCCTTGGCTTAGCTTCTGGTAACCACCATTTGAACCATCATTTCTAAGAGATCAACTACACTATCTGTCACTCTGAACACAGTGATAAAACAAATATGTATTTCTGTTTTACATAGGAGAAACCAAGATGATTTTTTTCAGTAGCAGGAAATTGAACTTTGTTTTCAGTATTTTTATTATTAAACCGCAATAGGCACATGTACTCAAAATGACAAAGGAATATTTTGATAGTATGTCTAAAACTGTGACTAGGTATCTACTTTGAAAACAGAACCATTCTACAAGGTGATTTAAAACTGTGTAACACAGTGGAGATGATTCTAAGTGCTTTATATATCATATACAAAATACAATAGAACTTACAAACCTCTGTTCTATAGATGTTTATCTTTATTGATGCATACATGAGACTAAACTGTTTGCTCTAAAACTGCCAAAGCCCAACAGCTAAGAAGCGTAAGAAAATTGTGGTACAATCCATTCCTGTTTAGTTACAAAATTTAGTATCCAAGCTCCACTGCTTAGTCATTTAAATAAAAGTCATTTCAAAGATAAATTAGGTACATAATGCTCATAAATTTCAGAGTTGTTGGGAAAATGGTAGTCATCTGTACTTTGTTCAAATGCTGGCATTTATGTATTAGGGGGAAAACTAAATAAAGTTTCTCAGCTAAAGTCAGAGAATCGCTCCTCTCTCTCTCTCTCTCTCTCTCTCTCTCTCTCTCTCTCTCTCTCTCTCTCTCTCTCTGAATGTGGAGGTCAGAGGACAATATCAAGTATTGGTCCACTCTTCCTACCTTGTGTAAGGCAGAGTTTCTCTTACTCGCCATAGTGCTGCAAACTTCAGGCTAGCTATCCTTCTGCCTTTCTCTACTTCCCGTCTTAATGTAGGAGTGCTCAATGTAGACATGTGCCATGGTATCAAGACTTCCTTGAGTTTCACTGTTCTATTCTCATCTTCATTATGAGCTTTCTGACTAGCTCTGAGACCTGTTCAATATCTAGAGCCATCAGGACTACTATATATGACATATGAAATTAAATGGCTCACCTATTAACATTAGTCTCTCTAATTTGAATTCATTGTGTTCTTGAGACTTTTTTTAAAATGTATGAACACTCTGTCTGTATATACATCTGCAGGCCAGAAGAGGGCATCAGATCCCTTTCTAGATAGTCAGGAGCTACCACGTGGTTGTTGGGAATTGAATTCTGGACCTCTGGAAGAGCAGCCAGTGCTCTTAACTACTGAACCATGTCAGGAGCCCTTCTAGATGCTCTTACAAAGGCAATAAGTTCATAGATGATCATTTGCATGTTCTGCACCAAATATTTCCTAGAGTTGCCTTGGAAGATTATCTAGTACACTATCATAAAAGCTGAACAAAATTTTGACAGACAAATAGATACCCTTTTAAAAAAGTGAATGGTAAGTTCACACAATTCCATCTTATATCACACGTAAGAGTGACGTTTACAAGCACAATGGTGCATAAGAGTCAACAGTGAACAGCCAGGGGCTCCTGCACATAGTCTCAGCCTGCCATACTGACTGTTTCAATATCCTACCTCTCTGAACCAAATGTTATCTGCCCTGTGGAAAGCATGAGGCGTATCACATTCAAAACACTATAAATTTGCTATGACATAAGAAACAGCAAAGCAAATTGTTTTTTCTAATTAATGAGTAACTTACATGATACTGGGGATCTTTAATTAAGAATTGAAGTCTAGAATAGCTGTCTCCAAGGAATAGTTACTAATATTACACAGGAAATAACTTGATGGTCATGTTTCTAGGCAATGAACAATCAATTTTCTATTTAATCTTCAATATAAATAGGAACTCATTTTAGAGAAGGTATACAATCACCATACCTGAATCACAGGGAGACAGAGAAAACAATCTAAGGGCTTCCAACAGGACATGAGGAAACTTCAATATGACATAGTGATCTCAACCTCAGTTAACAAGTAAAATCTGAGAACTGCCAGGTTCAGTGATGAAACCTGAGGCAGGAGATGGCATGCCAATGTAAACAGACCTTAGAGCAGAAAGAAAACAGGAAGAGAAACCTAACAGAACCAGAACTAACCTATGAACTAACTCTTTAATGGTGGTTAGTAAAGAGAAACTAATCAGAGTCCCATCTACTCTCCATCATTGAACTGCTGCTCAGGACTAGAATAACCATTTAAGATTCCCAAACTTTCTCTGAATAGAACAGTGTGACTTACTGACATGGGCCAAGGGTATTATTATACTTGTTCTGTGTACCTGATAATCATAATAATTAATTGGTAACCTCATAAAGCTTAATGTTTATTCATTAAGTCCTCATTTGCAACTCGACTACCACAACCTGATACAGAAGTAATGTTAAGGTGTTAGATGTTGTTTTCCTATTCATTTTGAATATCACAAAAACATTTAAGACATCTCTAGCTTTCCATAGACTCATCTATTACACCTTCACTGAATGAGTCTTTATAAATCTTGTGTTATAACACACATAGCATCCTTATCATCCGATACACATGTGACGAGAGACATAAACAAGTTGACAAGGAAACTAAAATGAAGCTGTGTTAAATGTTTATAAAAATTAAAGAAATGAAAGTTCCATTTGAATAAGACTACTAAAGGTAATATGCAAAGAAGTAATTTTAAAATTTAAATAATGTACATACTGTCATTTTTTTTCTAATCCTCCCTTAGGATTCAATGTAGAATTTCTGTATTTTATGTGATATTGACAATATGGATATGGTTTTAATGCTATGTCCTTTTAAGATTGGTGTGTTTATTCTTTGTATTTTTCAGCACTTTTATCTCCCTTAACTGCTTCAAACTCTGCTTCATAGTATGTCTTATTTTTACAACTATTTGCCATGATAGAAACCTTTATGATTTTTCTGATTGTTAGATTTTTTAATAGTGCTGAGCAATGAACACACTTTAAGTAAGTACCCTACTACTGAGCTGTGTCTCTGCCCCTGATGTTATTAATCACAGACGAAGTACCTTCCCTGAATGTTAAGCTGTCCTGTACATGGAGGGGTCTGGACAAAATAAAAGGGAAGAAGAAAAAGCCTGTTTTCTCAGGCATGTACTCTCTGTTTCACAGCTTCTAAGATGAATTATTTTGACTTTCTACATTGTTGTGCCATGATGTACTGCCTCACCTCATTGCAAACAGTTAGATGGTCCTGGGATGAAACATCTGAAACCATGAGCCCAAATCTATCTTTACTACTTTGCTCCCTGAGGTAATTGTGTGTTACAAAATGGCTATTGCACAAATAGTACACTTCTGGTATGTTATTGATCTATAACAAAATAAAACTATTTGGTACTAACATAACTACAAATACAAGTCCAACTCTGTGAACTGAACCTGTATAGCCAGCATTTTTAGGTAGAACAATCTGTCTAAATCCTTTAAAATGTTAGTATTAATTTAATATAAAAACAAAAGCATTTCAAGCCAAAGCTACTGTAGAAAAATCACAACCCCCAGACCTTGCCCACAGACTTCTGTTTAAGAAACATTGTCATAGGCTGCCAACTCTCTCCATATCTAGTCAATTCAGTAATTGAAGTTCTAGCTGGAACATTTAGAAAACAAAAGGAGGTCAAGGGGAAACAAATTAGAAAGGAAGAAGTCAAGGTATCACTATTTGTGGATGATATGATAATATACATAAGCGACCCCCCAAATTCCTGCAGACCCAAGAACTCCTACAGTTGATAAATAACTTCACCAAAGTGTCTGTATATAAAATTAACTCAAATAAATCAGTAGTCTTCCTTTATACAAATTATAAATGGGCTAGGAAAGAAATTAGGAAAACAACACCCTTAACAATAGCCACAAATATTATAAAATATTAGTGTAACTCTAGCAAAGCAAGTGAAAGATCAATATGACAAGAACCTCAAGTCCCTGAAGAAAAAAATCAACGATTTCTTCTTCTGAAGACCCAGCTATACCGCTCCAACATACCCCAAACTCTCAACAATAAAAGAACTTCTGCAGGAATGACCATCCCTGACCTCAAGCTGTACTACAGAGCAATAATGATAAAAACTGCAAGACCCAGAAATAAACCCACACACCTATGGACACTTGATCTTTGACAAAAGAAGCCAAAACCATATAGTTGAAAAAAAGCAAGCATCTTCAACAAATGGTGCTGGTCTAACTGGAGGCCTGTATGTAGAAGAATGCAAATTGATACATACTTATCATCTTACATAAAATTCAAGTCCAAGTAGATCAAAAACCTCAATATAAAACCAGATACACTGAAAAAATGAGTTATAGGGCTAAACAAAGCATTCTCAACACAGGAATCTCAAATGGCCAGGATGTGATTGAAGAAATGTTCAACATCCTTAGTAATCAGGGAAATGTAAATTAGAATGCCCTGTGAATCCACCTACACCAATCCGAATGGCTAAGATCAAAAACTCAATCAACAGCACATGTTGCTGAGGATGTGGAGAAAGGGGAACACTCCTGTTCCTGTGGGATTGCAAATTGTTACAACCAGTCTGGAAATCAATCTGGCAGTTCCTCAGAAAATTGGAAATAGTTTTGCCTAAAGACCCAGTTATAGTGCTCCTGGGCATATACCCAAAAGGTGCTCTACCATACCACAGGGAAACGAGCTCCACTATGCTCATAGCAGCCTTATTTGTAATAGGCAGAAACTGGAAGCAACCCGGATGTCCTTCAACTGAAGAATGGATACAGAAAATGTGGTTCATTTACAAAATGGAATACTATTCAGCTATTTAAAATGAGGACATCATGAATTTTGTAGGCAAATGGATGGAACTAGAAAATAATATCCTGAGTGAGGTAACGCAGACATGCATGGTATGTGCTCACTGATAAATGGATAGTCTCCAAATATACAGGATATTCATAGACCGTAAGAAGTTTAACAAGAAGCAAGGTCCAAGTGAGGATGCTTCAATATCACTTAGAAGGGGGAAGGGGAACTTCTAGAAAGTCCCAGACACCAGGTATCTTAGTCAGGGTTTCTATCCCTGCACAAAACATCATGACCAAGAAGCAAGTTGGGGAGAAAAAGGTTTATTCAGCTTACACTTCCACATTGCTGTTCATCACCAAAGGAAGTCAGGACTGGAACTCAAGCAGGTCAGGAAGCAGGAGCTGATGCAGAGGCCATGGGGAGATGTTACTTACTGGCTTGCTTCCCCTGGTTAGCTCAGCTTGCTTTCTTATAGAACCCAGGACCAGCAGCCTAGGGATGGCACCATCCACAGTGGGCTGGGCCTTCCCCCTTGATCACTAATTGAGAAAATGCCTTACAGCTGGGTCTCATGGAGGCATTTCCTCAAGGGAGACTCCTTTCTCTGTGATAACTCCAGCTTGTGTCAAGTTGACACACAAACCCAGCCAGTCACCAGGGATATGAGAGGCTCCCAGGAGCCAGTGGGGATGACCTTAGTCAAAATGCCCAGTGATGGAAAGATGGAGCCTACAAAAACCACCTCCAGAAGATAGACCTGGACCCCATTTGAGACATGGGGTCACCTACCCTTCTTCAAAATTCTTGATCCAGAATTTCTCTTGTCTAAAGGAAATGCAGGAACACAAATGGAGCAGAGACTGAAGGAAAGGCCATCCTGTGACCAGCTCAACTTGGGATCCATACTGGACACCAAACCATGACGCTATTACTGATGCTATTTTGTGCTTGCAGACAGGAACCTAGCACGACTGTTCTGAGAGGCTCTACCAGCCTATGACTAAGACTGATACAGATACTTACAGCCAACCACTGGACTGAGATTGGAGACCTCTATGGAAGAGTTAGGGGAAGGATTAAAGGAGCTGAAGGGAATGGCAACCCCATAAGAAGACCAACAGTGTTAACTAACCTGAACCCCCAGGAGCTCCCAAAGACTAAGTCACCAACGAAAGAGCATACACAGGCTCCTGGCATATAGGAAGCAGAGAGCTGCCTTGTCTGGCCTCAGTTGGACAGGATGTGCCTAATCTTGTAAAGACTTGAGGCTCCAGGGAAGGGTGATATCAGGGGTGAGGAATGGAGTACTCAGAGGCAAAGGGGAGGGAGGATGGAGTGAAGAACTCTGGGAGCAGGAACTGGGAGGGGGAAACATGTGGGGTAAAAATAAATAATTTTTAAAAGATTCATTGTCATAACTCATGAGCAAAAAAATTTTTAAAAAGAAAATAGAACTAAATTTGTTATCGTTCTATAAGAGATTCAATAAAGCCAGGCATAATATTGAATGTCTTTTATCACAGCTGTTGGGAGGCAGAGACAGGTAGATCTTCATTAATCTGAGGCCAGCCAGCCTGGCTAAGTAGAGAGACACTGTCTCAAAAATTAAATAAATAAATAAAAATAAATAACAAAAAATTCATCAGGAGAATTTGACTTAGAAGATCTTCTTTCCAATGAGCTCTAATATAGCTTAAGAGTTATTTCTCGTGCCAGTAAATTCTTGAGTTTCAGGTAGAACTCCAACTAAGATCTTAGCCTCATAAAAATATTTATAATTGCCCTGCCTAACTTAGATATTGTGAATCAAGGGTATATTGAATTGCATGTGAAAACACCAGCAAAACACCAGAGATGGTTTCCAATGTTTTGGAGACCATAGCTACTAGTATTGCTTTAAAGCTATTTTGGAATGGTCTTGATGAACATCCACTAAGTTATACCAATATTTTAAATCTCTAGGGTACTAAACATCTAATTTTAATGTGTGCTCTAAGACTACAGCCACAGAAATGGTGATTCATTAGGTATGAATGGTGCATAAAAAAGAAAGTGATTTTTTTCATATTTTAAAAGCATCAGTCTTTGCTATTTAAGTAAAGGTCCATTGACCAGCAGAATCAATACTAGCTACACACTTATTTCAAACCCAAACCCAAGCCTCGCTTCAGACTTTCGAAAACACAAACTACACTTTATGACAGAAGTAGCAGGTGAGTTGTGTCATGCTCAGACTTATAAGGCGAGTCTCTTCAGACAATCTGCAGAACAGAATGGAAGAGACATTTCTGTGGTTGAATGATTACTTCTGACACTTCAGGAGTCAGGGGAGGAGCCTAAATTACTGTTGTGCTAGAAGGGATATGGTCGGGTGGTTCCCTAAAACTAGTTAAAGATGAAATTATGAAGAAAAAGCGAGGAAAAGTACTAAGGAAGACAATGACATTAATTTTAAAAACAAGTCAAAAAAGGAGATAAAGTCCCTGTGAATCCTGTAGCCAAATATTTGTAATATTTGTAAGCCAATACAATATTTGTAAGCCAAAATACTGATAGGCAGAAACTTCAATGGGAAATTTTATCCATAAAAGAAAAGAAAATGTCCCTTAAGTAAAACCACCTCTTGATTTAAAATAAACTATACCATCTAGAACTATTATACAAAAGACCAAATTAAAAAATGAATTAATAGTCAACTAAATTTCATTCGTAGACTTAATGGGCTATCAGTGTACTAATGTGTCACTAAAAACACCACTCAATCACTTGTCATTTGGGGAACCATCTAACATAACACAAACGAAATTAAATTTCTGCAACTATTAGTTAACTTACCAATAACCTAAGCTAGAGACAGTACACTTGAGCTGTGAAGTACTAAAATACAGCGAGTATTTTGAAGTTTAAACACCACACAGTTTGTCTTACAGCTTCTCAGCTTTTACACAGTAGTACAAAAATAGCCAGAGACAACACACACATTAGAAAGCAGAATTATGCTACAGCAACAGAATCTTATTCCTAGAATGAAGCATGGGCCACATTAGCAATGCATGCCACTATGTGGAAGCTAAACGTTAAATTTTCTATTTTTATTTGGGTATGTAGTTTCATACAAACTTGCTGAAATTATCACAAAAACTTCCTTAAATGGTTAACTTTTTATGGAAAACATAGCATGTTTTTAAATATATTATTTTTTTATTTATGCTAGTTCTTCAATATATTATTTTTTAGAACAAGCAAGAAATATACATGATCAAAATATTTTATATACTATTGTGCATTCTCAATTTACATTGCCAAAAATACACTAGAAATAATGATAAGATTAACAGGCCCACAGCTCCCTGCATCCAAATCCCATAAAGGAGAGAGCTGAACTCCCAGAAGTTTAGTCAATCCTGAGACCTCAGGGAGACTGCCACTTCTGCCCACTTCTGTTCATATTCCTGGCCCAAGAGGGAAGTGCATAGTGCCTCTGGATACAGGAATACAGGGGGAGTCAGAGGCAGGAACCTGCTGATTTCTGCCTGCGCCCAGAACCAAACTAAATTGGTCCTACAGTTCCCTGCCCCAAATCCTGTAGGGGAGAGAGCTGGACCCTCAGAAGAGCAGACAATCCTGAGAACTGAGAGAAGACAACAACTTTCTGCCCACCTTCCCGACTCAAGAGGAAATCGCCTAGTGCCATCTGTGCCCTATGGGCACAGGGACCTAGGAGTTATCAGGGGCAGGACCCTTTTGGCTTCTGTCTGCACGGAGAGCTGAAAGCCAATAGTTAGGAGTGCCCACACACCTGAGAGCAGAGGGAAGACCAACTCTTCTGCAACAAGCAACCCTCCTGGAGGCTTCAGGTCACACAAACCAAGGAGCAGCTCTCTGCTCCCAGATCCAGCTGAAAGAAAACAGGTCTACAGGAGTGCTGACACACAGGCCTACAGGAGGGTCATGCCACTGTCAGAGACAGCAAGACAAGCTAACACTGAGACAATCTGATGGTAAGAGGCAGGCACAGGAACCTAAGCAACAGAAACCAGGACTAATTGGAATCATCAGAGCCCAGTTCTCCCACCAAAGCAACTACTTGATATCAAAACACATTGGAAAAGCAAGATTTGGATTTAAAAATCACATTTTATGATGATGATGGAGGAAGAAAGACATAAATAACTCCCTTAAAGAAATACAGGACAACACAAGTACACAAGTAGAAGCCCTTAAAGAAGAAACACAAAAATCCCTTAAAGAATTATAAGAAAACACAACAAAACAGGTGAAGGAATTGAACAAAACCATACAGGATTTAAAAATAGAAATAGAAACAATAAAGAAATCACAAAGGAAGACAAAACCTAGGAAAGATATAAAAAATCATAGATGCAAGCATGACCAAAAGAATACAAGAGACAGAAGAGAGAATCTCAGGGGCAGAAGATACCATAGAAAAATCAACACAAATGTCAAAGATAATGTAAAACAGAAAAAGCTCCTAACCCAAAACATCCAGGATATCCACAACACAATGAGAAGATCAAACCTAAGAATAATAGGTATAGAAGAGAGTGAAGACTCCCAACATAAAGGGCCAGTAAATATGTTCAACAAAATTATGGAATAAAACTTCCCTAACCTAAAGAAAGAGATCCCCATAAACATACAAGAAGCCTTCAGATTGGCCCAGAAGAGAAACTCCTCCTCTCACATAAAAGTCAAGACACCAAATGCACAAAACAAAGAAAGAATATTAAAAGCAGTAATGATAAAAGGTCAAGTGAAATGTAAAGGGAGACCTATAAGAACTATACCAGACTTCTCACCAGACTATGAAAGCCAGAAGATCCTGGACAGATGTCATACAGACCCTAAGAGAACAAATGCCAGCCCAGGCTACTATATCCAGTAAAATTCTCAATTAATATAGATGGAGAAACCAAGATATTCTATGACAAAACCAAATTTACACAATATCTTTCAACAAATCCAGCCTAAAAAAGGAAAATAGATGGAAAACTCCAACACAAAGAGGAAAATTACCCTGTAGAAAACACAAGAAAGTAATCTCCTTGCAACAAAACCAAAAGAAGAGAGACACACAAACATAATTCTACTTCTAATTATGAAAATAACAGGAAGCAACAATCACTATTCCTTAAAATCTCTTATTATATATATTATATATTATATAGTATTATATACCCATTCATGTTGTTCATGTATTATATTACATTTCCATTTATTCATAAATTTATATGCTATACATTTGAAAATTATTGATCAACTAGAGTGTACATCTAGGAAATTGCTCCTGGACTAGTAAAATATTTGAAAACCATAACATGCAAATACACTAGGGCTAGTAGTGCTATCAAAGCAAGGAACAATTCTCTTAACTGGTTGTTTGAACAATTTTATTTTGGAAGATATACTGGATATCTTCTATAGCTACATAAAATACAAATGAGAATAGTATATAAGGAAGTTACAAAACAAACTTGAAATTTGAGCTAGCATTAATAAACTTTCAAAGGACTAGTTCTTCTAAACTGGGTTAAATTTATGATCTGTCTGCCATCTTTACAGTTAGCTAAACAGGATTTAACTCATCTAGGACAAGTCATAGAAGTCTGGAAGCGTCTATGATGGCATTTTCAGAGAGGTTTAACTAAGGAGAGAAAACCTACCCTGAAGGTGGGTGACATCATTCCATGGGCTAGGGTCCCAGACTGAATAAGTAGGAAGAAAGGAAAGAAAAGAAAAGAAAGAAAGAAAGAAAAGAAAAGAAAGAAAGAAAGAAAGAAAGGAAGGAAGGAAGGAAGGAAGGAAGGAAGGAAGGAAGGAAGGAAGGAAGGAAGGAAGGAAGGAAGGAAGAAAGAAAGAAAGAAAGAAAGAAAGAAAGAAAGAAAGAAAGAAAGAAAGAAAGAAAGAAAGAGAGGAAGGAAGGAAGGAAGCAAGCAAGCAAGCAAGCAAGCAAGCTAAGTAGCAGCGTGTATCTGTTTCTTGACTGTGGAAACAAATGACTATCTCATGCTCCTACTGCCATGCTTTCCCAACGATGATGGACTAAACCTTCAAATCCTAAGTCGAAACACACCCTTCCTTCTGTAAGTTGCTTTATGCCTGACATTTTGTCACAGACATGAGAAAAGTAACATGATTTTATATTTAAAAAGAGGTGGAGATTCTATGGTCTTCAAGGAGAGAGAAAGATATGGAAAGAGAGAAGAGAAGGGGGGAAAGGTGGTGGGGAGGGAGAAACAAAATCTTGGGTATGTATTATATTCCAATAAAAGAAAACGAAAAGGTTTACATCAAGTCCACCAGCACAAACAACAAAATGAAAGCATTTCTACTTATACAACTCTTCAGACAATTAGTATACCTTCCTTTTAAAGACTTTTAAAAATGAACAAATTAGTTTTCTTTGACTTTATCAGTAGATGGGGAAGTGGAGAAAGGAAGTACAGGGGAGGGACTAGGATAGGAAGAGAGAAGGGAGGGGAAACTGGTCAGGTAATACATGACAGAAGAATAAATAAATAAATAAATTTTAAAGAGCATCCATTTATACTAAGAAAGAGGAAAATGTAAATAGAGTGCTAATGGACAAGACTGAAAATAATGAATCTAAAATGAACACTCAAAGAAATAATATACAAGATCTCACCTAATTTGGAAAAAGATGTAAACCAAAGGATTCAAGAAACTGGACTACACCTAACAGAATACCTCAGTGAAATAAGACCAAGGGAAGACCTTAGTCAAACAGTTGACTACCCTGATAGAGTGAGTACTGAGGGAGAAATGAAAGCAAGGAGAAAGGGCAAATGGGAAATGGGGGGAAAGAATGAATAGAAGGGGAAGAGAGGAATGGAAGAGGAGAAGAAGTAGGAAGGAAAATCAGGGGAAGGAACTGAGAGGAGAGAAAGGATGGGAAGAGAAGGAAAAGGAGAGGGGTGAAGTAAAGGAAAGGATGGAAAGCAGCAAGAGAAAAACCACATCACAACTCTACAAAGATAGATGCAGACAATGACAGCAGATTTCTCATCAAAAACCATGGAAAATGGAAAGAAGCAGGATGATATTCAAGTACCTAATACAAGAATTCAGTATTCAGCAAAAACAACATTTCATGAACAAAGGGAAACTATGGCTTTATCAAGCAAAGCAAAGTTAGGAATTTGGTATCAAAATACCAGTTTGTGGCTGGAGAGATGGCTTTGTGGTTAAGAGCACTTACTGTTCTTACAGAGGACTTGGGTTTAGTTCCTATCAGGTGTCTCACACCACCTTGAATGTAGTGTTGGAGGAATCTGGTGCCCATTACTTGTCTCTTTAGGCACCTGCACACAGATGATGCACATAAACTCATACAAGTATACATACACATACATACAAAGAAAAAACATAATCTTAAAAAAAAAACCACTACCAATACTAAACATGTGGCTGAAAAGACTGATGAAGGAGGAGCTATGGAAAATCAAGAACAGAGAAAATACAAAAAAGTATACATATGAGTGAGGCAATACAGAATTTCAAATAAGAATTTTTAAAGAAGGTAAAATGGCCTGGTTTAAAAAAAATAGTGCTTAGTATTTTGTTAACTTGACACCAGCTAGGATCTGGGAAAGAGGAACCTTGATAGAGGAAAAACTCATCAATTGGTCTATAAACAAGTGTGTGGTCATTTTCTTGATTAATGGTTGACATGGAAAGTTTCAGCCCCCTGTGGGGAATGCCTGCATTGAGCAAATTTTGTGAAAAGTAATATATAATGATAAAGTAAACTACGAAATGATAAGACCAAAGAAGTCAGATGTGTAACAGCTAACTAATTGCCTAAAAGCTAAACACAATGCCTTCTGGTTTCCACCTCTGCAGGGAGCAAAGACTCAGCTCCAGAACCGTAACCATGCAGGCAACACCCCAGTTGTAGCTTGACTCCCAGGTATCTGGCACATCCAGAAGCACATGTGAGACCCCCAAACCCCACCCCAATACCAAGCATACTGGGACCCCTGGGACCCCTGGACACAGATTCCCCAACCAGCCAGAGACCTGTGTGCCTTCTGGTT
Organism: Rattus rattus; assembly: GCF_011064425.1. Lineage (NCBI taxonomy): Eukaryota > Metazoa > Chordata > Mammalia > Rodentia > Muridae > Rattus > Rattus rattus. Next base: position 22,247,810 of record NC_046157.1, read on the forward strand.
TCCACCTGTGCTGGGAGCAGAGCCTTGGCTCTAGATCTGTACCCAAAAAGCCCCCACCCCAGTTGCAGCTTGACTCCCCAGGTACTCTGACACATCCTGAATCACAGGTTCATAGGAAAGACAGGACCCAGTCAGAGACAGGGAGGGTATATATAACACCAGAGATAAACAGATAGCAAGAGACAAGTGTAAGAACATAATCAACAGAAACCAATTTGACTTGGCAACATTAGAGCCCAGTTCTTCCACCACAGCAAGCCCTGGATACCCCATTACACCTATAAAGCAAGATTCAAATCTAAATTCTCATTCCAAGAAGATGATAGAGGACTTTAAGAAGGACATAAATGATTGCCTTAAAGAAATATAGGAGAACACAAGTAAACAAATAGAAGCCCTTAAAGAAGAAACACATAAATCTCTTAAAGAAATACAGGAGAACACAATCAAAACAGTGAAGGAATTGAACAAAACTATACAGGATCTAAAAATGGAGATAGGAACATTAAAGAAATCACAAAGGGGGACAGCCCTGGAGATGGGAAACCTAGGAAAGAAAGAGGAATCACAGATGCAAGCATCACCAACAGATTACAAGAGAGCGAAGAGGGAATCTCAGTGGTAGAAGATACCATAGAAGGCATCAACACAACATCCAAGGAAAATACAAAAAGCAAAAAGCTCCTATCTCAAAACATTCAAGAAATCTAGGACATAATGAGAGGACCAAACCTGAGAATAATAGGTATAGAAGAGAGTGAAGATTCCCAACTCAAAGGGCCAGCAAATATCTTTGACAAAATTATAAAAGAAAACTTCCCTAACATAACAAAAAAGAAATGAATGTAAATATACAAGAAGCCTACAAAACACCAAACACCAAATGCACAGAACAAAGAAAGAAAATTGAAAGCAGTAAGGGGGAAATGTCAAGTAACATATAAAGGCAGATCTATCAGAATTACACCAGACTTCTCAACAGAGAGTATGAAAGCTGGATCTTGGGCAGATGTCATACAAACCCTAAGAGAACTCAAATGCCAGCCCAGGCTACTATACCCAGCAAAACTCACAATTACCATAGAATGAGAAAGGAAGGTATTCCAAGTCAAAACCAGATTTAAACAATATCTTTCCACAAACCCAGCCCTATAGAGGATAATAGAAGGAAAACTCCAACACAAGGAGGGAAACTACACCCAAGAAAAAGCAAGAAGAGAAACATACAAACATAATTCTACCTCTAATAACACAAATAACGGGAAACAACAATCATTGGTCCTTAATATCTCTCAACATCAATGGACTCAATTCCACAATAAAGGGACATAGGCTAATAGACTGGATAAACAGGACCCAGCATTTTGCTGCATATAGGAAACACATCTCAGTGACAAAGACAGACACTACCTCAAAGTAAAAGGCTGGAAAAAAATGTTTCCAAGCCAATGGTCCCAAGAAACAAGCAGGAGTAGCCATTCTAATATCCAACAAAATAGATTTTCAACCAAAAGTTATCAAAAAAAGATGGAGAAGGACACTATATATTCATCAAAGAAAAAATTCAAAATGAGCTCTCAGTTCTGAATATCTATGCTCCAAATACAAGGGCACCCACATTTTGTAAAAGAAACATGACTGAAGCTCAAAGCACACACTGCACTTCACACAATAATAGTAGATTTCAACACCCCACTCTCATCAATGGACAGATCATGGAAACGGAAATTAAACAGAGACATAGACAGACTAACAGAAGTTATGAACCAAATACATTTAGCAGATATTTATAAAACATTTCATCCAAAAACAAAAGAATATACTCTCTCCTCAGCACCTCATGGTACTTTCTCCAAAATTGACCATATAATCAACCAAAACAGGTCTCAACAGACACAAGAAGACTGAATTAATCCCATGCATTCTATTGGATGACTATAGACTAAGACTGGTCTTCAGTAGCAATAAAAACAACAGAAAGCCCACATATACATGGAAGCTGAACTACTCTCAATGATAACCTGGTCAGGGAAGACAGAAGGAAAGAAATTAAAGACTCTTTAGAATTCAGTAAAAATGAAGGCACAACATATCCAGACTTATGGGGCACAATGAAAGAAGTGCTAAGAGGAAAACTCACAGCTCTGAGTGCCTCCATAAAGAAATTGGAGAGAGCATACACTAGTAGTTTAACAGCACATCTGAAAGCTCTAGAACAAAAGGAAGCAAATACACGCAAGAGGAATAGAAGGCAGGAAATAATGAAACTCAGAGCTGAAATCAACCAAGTAGAAACAAAGTGAACTATACAAAGCATCAACAAAGCCAGGAGCTGGTTCTTTGAGAAAATCAACAACAGAGATAAACCCTTAGCTAGACTAACCAGAGGGTACAGAGACAATATCCAAATTAACAAAATCAGAAATGAAAAGGGAAACATAACAACAGAATCTGAGAAAATTCAAAAAATAATCAGATCCTACTACAAAAGCCTATACTCAACAAAACTGGAAAACCTGATTTGGATGAAATGGATTATTTTTTAGATAGCAGGTACCAAATTTAAATCAGGATCAGATAAACCATCTAAACAGTCCAGTAACCCCTAAGGAAATACAAGCAGTCATTAAAATTCTCCCAACCAAAAAATCCCCAGGACCAGATGGTTTTAGTGCAGAATTCTATCAGATCTTCAAAGAAGACCTAAAATTTAAAAATTAAAAATTTTAAATCATTTTAAGCAAAACAATGTTTTTAATGTTCCTAAGATGTAAACTTGTACTAAGCCTGTCGGCTGTTCCTTATGTTGCTGCCAATATCCCACTTCAATTGAAATAATAAAATTATCATCAATATTTCTTCCTCTTAAGAAAAATCATAAAGGGGACCATAATACTTAACATTTGAATAGTAGGAGAAAGAAACAAAACCCAAACAATGCACTTTTTCTATTAATACAGAAGTGACCAATCAGATTTACTCAGAGCATTGAAAAAGAAAAAAATCATGTGTGCATGCGCACATGTGTGTACCTGGATGTGTGTGTTTAGATGTCAGAGGTTATCAGCAGATTTCTTCCTTGTTCACAGTAGGTTGATTTTGTTTTGTTTTGTTTTTCTTGAGCTGCACTCACTCTCATTGTCCCTGGAAGTCACAGGTTTGGCTAGGCTGACTGTCCCATGAGCTCCAGGGACCTGCCTGTCTCAGCCCCACTGGTTGGTGCCCAGCTTAGTCAGAAATGCCAAGGATCCAAACTCACATCCTCATGCTCACTGTGCAACTTACCATCCGAATCACCTCCTAGCTCCCCTCCCTCAAAGAAATTGTGTGAGCAGATAAGAGTTTAACGACATAACAACCCAATAGGTGATATTCTTGGTGAAATAACAGTATAGCGCCTCTGATCTGATCTTACTTTTTAAAAATCCTTAAACCCTTTCTATATTATTTATTTTACATTTAAAATGAGATAGCACATCATATACTGTGTACTGCCTGGCCCATTGTTCCTTTATAGTACTTGCAAAAACCAATCCTACAAATAAAGTAGAAAAAATATCAGCCTAATCTAGAGAAAGAAGTCCTGATTAACTTAGTAAATTCTTACATGTTAATTCTCCCCAGTAAAATAAAACACTAGTTATAAAGGTGGCAATTCATGAAATAATGAGATATAATACTCATGAATTTTATTCGTAATATTTAGAGTTAATGATTTAACTCTCACATATTATGCCCATGAGGTTAAAACTACTAAAAGTATGAGTATATTATATATAGCTACCATTTTATTTTGTCATATTTATAAAAATATGTATACTTCATTAATATCTGCCAAAATAGCAGTGCTTCCTTATTAAATATTACCAAGCAACAAAATAAAAAAAAATCCCCATGTTGGGCTTTAGGTTAAAACTGCTTTCCTCCCATGTTTATCTTGGTATGGATAGTATTTGTCAGTCTATATAAATTTACTTCTCAAAGATTTCTCTTCTTATTAGTCACAAGTTTCCCTATGATGTGCTTTCCCATACACTGTAAAAAGTCTGGTTGCCCATAAGAATAACAATGCCAACCAACCAGAGCTTCCAGGGACTAAACCACTACCCAAAGTCTATACATGAACTGACCCAGAGCTCGAACTGCATATGTAGCAGAGAATAGCCTTGTTGGGGCACCAGTGGAAGGGGAAGCCCTTGGTCCTGCCACAGTTGGACCCCCAGTGCAGGGAATATGGGGGGGGCAATAAGGGGGGATGTATGGGGGAATACCCCTATGGGGGGGGAGGGGAGGGATGGAGGCTTATGGACAGGAAACCAAGAAGGGGAATAACATTCAAAATGTAAGTAAAGAAATATATCTAATAAAAATTTTTTAAGAAAAGGTCTAGTTGCTTTCCCAAGTAATGATAGACTATTCTACATAGCTAAGGTACACACCTCACTGCTCACGTGATCACTGGAGACTGTTCTTTAGAGGGACATGCATATCTCTAGGTCTAGGAAATAGTGAATTTTGAGAATTTATCACAAATAAAATAAGTTCTGCCATTTGCATGAACTTTGGCAATGCTAAAATTCAGTGTTTAATTAGAACTGACATATTTTTAACTCTAATACTCTAATTGTTCAATATTCTACTGTTAAAAGGTATTTAGATGAAAGGGTCAGGCGTGGAATATGGGAGATATATGATGTAATCAAAAATGTGAAATAAAATTGATTTTACTTAACTGCTGAATCTTAGGTCTGAGTTTTCATTGCCATAGCCCAGGGGAAAGAAAATATGGTTGCTGAAGTGATGTTTGATAGCTTAAGAGAACAAGAGGTTTGGGTGTTTCACATTTTCAAACATGGCTGAAATCTATCCCAATTATGCATTTTCTATGAAAAAACTGACAACAGCATAGATTTATAAAGGGAACATCTTTTATTAAATTTGCTCAAGAACCAATTCTGTCATATGCAACAGTTATTCCACACAAATGATCTTACCGTTCTCTGTTAAACTTAAGAGAATGGAGAATGGCCGGCCTTTTCTGTCTCAGATTCCACAAATGAAGTGTGTCATCTGAACTCGCACTGACCAAAGCGCCCTAGGACAGAAGAGGACAAAGTATGTGGCTTTACTACTTAGGATAGGAGAATCAGTATATTTTGGACTTAACATGGCTTGAACAGATATGTGTTTACATAACCTAGGAAGAAGAAGGTAAATTACAGTGCTTAAGTTTAAGAAATCTGAGGTGAGAAGGTAAGTGACTTACCAGATATGGATAGTCAGGATGACTTGTTCAGAAATATCCGGTTACTACTAGAGAGGCATAATATACTACCTATAACGGTTAGATTGTATTATCAACTGGACCAAACTCGAGTCCCGAGGACGAAGGGCCTCATCTGAAGAGCTGCCTCCATCAAACCCAGCCGTGGCAAGCCTGTGGCGTGTCTCTTGATGGCTAATAGATGTAGGAGGACCCAGAAAACTATAAGCAGTGCACACCCTTAGTCACAGGTATCTAAGGAAGATAACGGAGCGCCAGCCAACAGTGTTCCTCCATGGCTTCTGCTTCAAGTCAATGCACCCCTGGAGGTGCTGTTCTAACTTCCCTCCTCAGTAACGGACTGCAACCTGGTAGATGAAATAACACGAGTCTTCCCCAGGTTGCTTTCATCATTTATCACAGCAACTAAATGCAAACCACGACAGCATCATTGTAAGTATTAACGGGATTTTTAAAATTTCCTTTAGGAAAATAGAGTTTAAATTTTTTGTTTCTACTATTTACAAGTTATAAATAAAAATACTATTACAAGTTATAAATACCATATGACTTCACAAAGAAGCCAATACCAAACTCAGTTTTATTAATCAAATATATATCATGTAAGGTTATCCTTTTAATTTCTTTGTATCTAAAAATTATGTATTGTCACTTAAAATTATGTACTTTATAATTTGACCTGCTGCTTTACCTGTGACGTAAAATATCACACAAAATGAAATATTTCTTCACCTTGAATTAAGCATAACTATAAAAAAATACTGAGATTATTTTATTCTATTCCACTAATTACAAATTGATTCTCTCTCAAATATATGTTCTACCATTGAATGGAGAGAACGTAAATGTATAGATAACTAAGTACCACATATAACGAACACACACTACTTCACAAATTTCTAAATGTCATCTTAAATATGGTCAGAATACTATAATAATACCTTTGAAACTGAATGTCACACAAAACTAACCTAGAGTACTACATGATCTCTACTAGTTATCTGCAAAAAGCATGGCAGTCTTAAGATACCTAAAATGTTTTATACATTTCCAAACAAGTTTGTTACAAGTAATCTTTCATAGTTTCACAGTTTACAATATTGATCTCATACACACACACACACACACACACACACACACACACACACACACGTTCACATTTATATTCTATAGGAAAAACATTTTTTAAGTTTTTTATTGGATATTTTTTATTTACATTTCAAATGTTATTCCCTTTCCCAGTTTCCCATCCATAATCCCCCTATTCCATTCCCCTTCCCCTTCTTCTATGTAGAAGTTCAGCCCACCAACCACCACCCCCTCCCCACCTCCCTGCCCTAATATTCCCCTACACTGGGGGGTGGGGGGCGGCATCCAGCTTTGGTAGGATCAAGGGCTTCTCCTCCCACTTATGCCCCAAGAAAGTCATCTCTGCTATATATGCACCTGGAGTCATGGGTCTCTCCATGTGAAGTCTTTGCATGGTGGTTTAATCCCTGGAAACTCTGGTTGATTGGTATTGTTGTTCTTATGGGGTTGCAAGCTCCTTCATCTCCTTCAATTCTTCCTCTAACTCCTCCAATGGGGACCCTGTTCTCATTTCAATGGTTTGCTGCTAGCATTCACCTCTGTATTTGTCATGTTCTGACTGAGCCTCTCAGGAGACAGCTATATCAGGCTCCTGTCATCATGTACTTCTTGGCTTCATCAATATTGTCCAGCTTTGGTGGCTGTGTATATATATGTATGTATGTGCTGGATCCCCAGGTGGGGCAGGCTCTGAATGGCCATTGCTTCAGTCTCTGCTCCAAACTTTATCCCCACATCTCCTCCCGTGAATATTTTTGTTCCTCCTTTTAAGAAGGAGTGAAGCATCTGTACTTTGTTCGTTCTTCTTGAGCTTCATGTGGTCGGAGGATTGTATCTTAGATAATTGGAGCTTTTGAGTTAATATCCACTTACCAGTGAGTGCATACCACGTGTGTTTTTTTGTGATTGGGTTACCTCACTCAGGATGATATTTCCTAGTTCAAACCATTTACCTATGAATTTCATGAAGTCATTGTTTTTGATAGCTGAATAATACTCCATTGTGTAGATGTACCACATTTTCTGTATCCATTCCTCTGCTGAAGGGCATCTGGGTTCTTTCCAGCTTCTGGCTATTATAAATAAGGCTGCTATGAATATAGTGGAGTATGTGTTTTTGTTGTATGTTGGAGGATCATTTGAGTTCCTGTCAGGAGTGCTATAGCAAGGTCCTCAGGTAGAATAATGTCCAATTCTCTGAGAAGCCTCCAGACTGATTTCTAGAGTGGTTGTACCAGTTTGAATCCCACCAACAATGGAGAGGTGTTCCTCTTTCTACACATCCTCTCGAGCATCTGCTGTCATCTGAGTTTTTGATCTTAGCCATTCTGACTGGTGTGAGGTAGAATCTCAGGGTTGTTTTGATTTGCATTTCCCTGATGACTAAGGATGTTGAACATTTCTTTAGGTGCTTCTCAGCCATTCAATATTCCTCAGCTGTGAATTCTTTGTGTAGCTCTATATCCATTTTTAATAGGGTTGTTTGGCTCTCTGGAGTCTAACTTCTTGAATTCTTTGGATATTATCCCTCTATCAGATGTAGTATTGGTAAAGATCTTTTCCAAATTTGTTGGTTGCCATTTTGCCCTAATGACAATGTCCTTTGCCTTACAGAAGCTTTGCAGTTTTATGAAGTCCCATTTGTTGATTCTTGATCTTAGAGCAGAAGCGATTGGTGTTTTGTTCAGGAAATTTTTCTGAGTATCCATGTATTCCAGGCTCTTCCCCACTTTTTCTTCTATTAATTTGAGTGTATCTGGTTTGATGTGGAGGTCCTTGATCCACTTGGATTTAAGCTTTGTACAGGATGATAAGATGGATCAATTTGCATTATTTTACATGCTGATCTCCAGTTGAACCAGCAGCATTTGTTGAAAATGCTGTTTTTTCCATTGGATGATTTTAGTTCCTTTGTCAAAGATCAGGTGACCATAGGTGGTGTGGGTTCATTTCTGGGTCTTAAATTTTATTCCACCAATCTACTAGCCTGTCGATGTAGCAATACCATTCAGATTTTTTTTTAACACTATTGTTCTATAATACAGCTTGAGGTCAGGGATGGTGTTTGCCCCAGAAGTTCTTTTATTGTTGAGGATAGTTTTTGCTATCCTGGGTTTTTGTGTTATTCCAAATGAATTTTCTCTTTCTAACTCTATGAAGAACTGAGTTGGAATTTTGATGGGGATTGCATTGAATCCGTAGATTGCTTTTGGCAAAATGGCCATTTTTACTATATTAATCCTGGCAATCCATGAGCGTGGGAGGTCCACCTTCTGAGATCATCTTCGATTTCTTTCTTCAGAAGCTTGAAGTTCTTGTCATATATATCTTTCACTTGCTTGGTTAGAGTCACACAGAGGTATTTTATATAATTTGGGACACTTGAGAAGGGTGTCATTTCCCTGTCTCAACCGGTTTATCCTTTGTATAGAGGAAGGCTACTGATTTGTTTGAATTAATTTTATACCCAGCCACTTTGCTGAAGTTGTTTAGCAGGCTTAGTAGTTCTCTGGTGGAACTTTGAGGTCACTTTAATATACTATCATATCATCTGTAAATAGTGATATTTTGACTTCTTCCTTTCCAATTTGTATCCCTTTGATCTACTTTTATTGTCTGATTGCTCTGGCTAGGACTTCAAGTACTATATTGAATAAGTAGGAAGAGAGTGGGCAGCCTTGTCTAGTCCCTGATTTTAGTGGGATTGCTTCAAGTTTCTTTCCATTTAGTTTGATGTTGGCTACTGGTTTGCTGTATATTGCTTTTACTATGTTAAGGTATGAGCCTTGAACTCCTGATCTTTCAAAGACTTTTAACATGAAGGGTGTTGAATTTTGTCCAATGCTTTCTCAGCATCTAATGAAATGATCATGTGATTTTTTTTCTTTGAGTTTGTTTTCATAGTGGATTAAGTTGATGGATTTCCATATATTGAACCATCCCTGCATCCCTGGAATGAAGCCTACTTGCCCATGATGGCTGATTGTTTGGATGTGTTGTTAGATTTCATTTGGGAGAATTTTATTGAGTATTTTTGTGTCAATATTCATAAGGGAAATTGATCTGAAGCTCTATTTCTTTGTTGGGTCTTTATGTAGTTTAAGTTTAAGCATAATTGTGGCTTCATGGAAGGAATTTGGTAGTGTTCCATCTGTTTCTATGTTGTGGAATAGTTTCGACAGTATTGATATAAGGTCTTCCATGAAGGTCTGATAGAATTCTGCACTAAACCCATGTGGTCCTGGGCTTATTTTGGTTGGGAGACTTTTAATAACTGCTTCTATTTCTTTAGCAGTTGTGGAACTGTTTAGATGGTTTATCTGATGCTACCTCGTGTCTGTCTAGAAAATTGTCCATTTCGTTCAGATTTTCCACTTTTGTTGAATATAGGCTTTTGTAGTAGGATCTAATGATTTTTTTAACTTCTCAGATTCTATTGTTATATCTCCCTTTTCACTTCTGATTTTGTTAATTTGGATACACTCTTTATGCCCTCTGGTTAGTCTGGCTGAGGGTTTATCTCTCTTGTTGATTTTCTCAAAGAACCAGCTCCTAGTTTTGTTGATTCTTTGTATAGTTCATTTTGTTTCTACTTGGTTGATTTTAGTCCTGAGTTTGATTATTTCCTGCCTTTTATTCCTCTTGGGTGTATTTGCTTCTTTTTGTTCTAGAGCTTTTAGGTGTGCTGTCAAACTGCTGATATATGCTCTCTCTTGTTTCTTTATGAAGGTACTCAGAGCTATCAGTTTTCCACTATGCACTGCTTTCATTGTGTCCTATAAGTTTGGGTATGTTGTGCCTTCATTGTCATTACATTCTAAAAAGTCCTTAATTTCTTTCTTTATTTCTTCCTTGACCAAATTATCATTGAGTAGAGCATTCTATCTTGTATTCTGTTGTATTCTGTTGGTGATGCTTACATCTATGACATCTGATATCTCTCCTAGGTTTTCTATCTCCCGGGTTGTCTCCTTTTGTGATTTCTTTATTATTTCTATTTCCATTTCTAAATTCTGTATGGTTTTGTTCAATTCTTTCACCTGTTTCATTGTGTTTTCCTGTAAATTTTTAACGGATTTCCTTTTTAAGGCTTCTACTTGTTTACCTGTGTTGTCCTGTATTTCTTTAAGGGAGTTATTTATGTCCTTCTATCATCATCATGAGATGTGATTTTAAATCCAAATATTGCTTTTCCGGTGTGTTTGGATATCCAGTATATGCTTTGTTGGGAGAACTGAGCTCTGATGATGCCAATTAATCTTGGTTTCTGTTGCTTAGGTTCCTGTGCTTGCTTCTCAACATCAGGTTGTCTCTAGTGTTAGCTTGTCTTGCTGTCTCTGACAGTGGCTTGACCCTCCTGTTAGCCTGTGTGTCAGCACTCCTGTAGACCTGTTTTCTTTCAGCCAGATCTGGGTACAAAGAGCTGTGGGACCAGTCAGTAAGCAGGCAGAAACTGCAAGTATCCTGTCTCACACTGCTCCTGGGTTTGTGTCCTGAGGCCTCTAGGTAGGTTGCTCAGAGCAGAAGAGTTGGTCTTGCCTAGGCTCTCAGATGTGTTAGAGCTCCTAGTGACTGGCTTTCAGCTCTGGGAGCAGGCAGAAACCAGAAGGGTCCTGCCCCTGACTGCTCCTAGGTTTCTGTGCCCAGAGGGAACAGAGGTGACTATGTGGGTTCCTCTTGGGTCAGGAATGTGAACAGAAGTAGCAATCTCCTCTCAGCTGTCAGGATTACCCACACTTCTGAGAGTCCAACTCTCTCCCCCACGGGATTTGTGTACAGAGAGCTGCCAGACCGGTTCAGCTCAGGACACAGGCAGAAACCAGAAGTGTCAAAAAGCATTTTTAAAACTCCCAACTGTATTTCTCATCCAGAAATTAGGGGAAAGAAGACTCTAAATGTCTTTCTGAAATAGTTCCCAAACCAAGACATTCTGTCCCTGACTTAGGGTTGCTATTGCTATGATGAAACACCAAAGAAATTTGTGAAGAAAAGGGTTTATTTGGCTTACACTTCTGCAGCACTGTTCATCACTGAAGGAAGTTGGGACAGGAACTCGAACAGAGCAGAAACCTGGAGGCAGGGGCTGAGGCAGAGGCCATGGAGGGACATGGCTTTCTGGCCTGCTTCCCATGGTTTGCTCAGCCTGCTTTCTTACAGAACTCAGAACTTCCAGCCAAGGGACAACCCACCCACAATAGCCCATGCCTTTCTCCTACACTAATTAAGAAAATGCCTTACATCTGGATATTTTGGAGGCATTTTTTTCTCAATGGAGCTTCTCTCCTTTCAAATAATCCTAGCTTGTGCCAAGTTGATAAAAAACTAGCCAACACAACTGACTTGTTATCAACTTGACACATAAACACATCATTATTAAGCCACAATCCTTCCTTTTTTATTTGTCCCCAAGATTTCACATTTAAAGTGTAAAAAACTTTAAAAGTTCCATACTCTTTACAAATTCAAACATTAAAATTTCAGTCCCATTAAAATAGCCAATCTCTTTTAAAATCCAGAGTCTTTTAAAATTCAAGGTCTGTCAACTATGGGCTCCAATTAAAAAAAATTAAATACTTTCTCACTTTAAGAAGGAAGAACCAGGGCATAATAATGATCAAAGCAAAGTAAAACTCTACTCCAACTCTCCAATGTCTGGGATCCACTCAGATCTCCTGAACTCCTCCCAAGGGTTTGGGTCATTTATCCAGCTCTGCCCTCTGCAGCACATAGCTTGTCTTCTAGGCTCTGGCTCGAACTGCTCCACTGCTGCTATTGTTCTTGTTGGTTACCCCATGGTACCAGCATCTCCAAAATGCTGGGGACTTTCGCTGAAACTAGGCTGAACTTCCAGCAATAGCTTCTCATAGGTTCTCTTCATGGTGCCAAGCCTCCGTTTCTCTGCATGACCCCTTCAGTCCTGAGTCATCAACTGCCACTGAGGTTGCACCATCAATGGCCTCTCTTGTCCTCTCACAATGCCAAACCTCAGCTGCTCTCTCTGAGCCCCTCAGGACTTCAAAACCAGTACCACCTGGGTGATTCTTATACTACCAAGTTAGGCTGCCAAAGTGAGGTACACCCTTGGCTGCCTCTGGAACATAGCTTCTCTGTGCTCTCAGGAAGCATTTTCCAGAAGATCTCACCTCAGTGATGCTGGTCTTTTCTTAATCACATAATCACTGGGCTCCAGTTAACCAGCATCAACTGTCCTAGTCACTAAAAGGTTTTACTTCAGTGGTACTGGTCTCTTGCTAATTATGGCCAACTCTTCAGCTGTAGCTGACCAATACAACAGACTCTTAACTTAAAATAGCAAACAGCTGTAAAGAGTCTTTAATTTTTTCCCTCTGAAACTTCACAAGCCAGGTCTCCATCTTCTGAACTGCTTTCAACATTTTTATCTTCCAAGCTCCTACAGAACAGCTCACTGAGCTCTCAATACTCTGGCTTTTCTAGCCCAAAGTTCCTCATGTCCTTCCACAATCCTCCCTAAAACATGGTCACAACCACACCCCACTATGCTGGCATAAACTTGTCTTAGAGTTACTATTGCTGTAATAAAACAGCATGACCAAAGTAAATAGGGGAGGAAAGGGTTTACTTGACTTACACATCCGCAGTACTGCTTATCATCGAAGGAAGTCAGGACGGGAAAACAGAGCAGGAACCTAGAAGCAGGAGCTGATGCAGAGGCCATGGAGGGTGCTGCTTACTGGTTTGCTTCCTGTGGCTTGCTCAGCTTGCTTTCTATAGAACCCAAGACCACCAGCCTAGGGTGGCCCCACCCACAGTGACCTGAGCCTTCCCCATCAATCACTAATTTTAAAAATGCCTTACAGCTGTATCTTATGGAGACATTTTCTCAATTGAAATTCTCTCCTTTCAGATAACGCTCCTTGTGTCAAGCTGACATAAAACCAGCCATCATAGGACCCTATGATATTTCTCTTTGTATCATATATTTAGTATTTGAGTCTCACAGAACAGTATCATTATAATAATAAATTATAACTATAATATTTTCATTAAAATTTACATAGTTTGATTCATGTCAAAGGGTATATATATATATATATTTTAACATGAACTCAAAATTTTTTACACCATAAAATAAATAAGATTTACCTTATATAGTCTTTGAAGTTTTTATACTTCTTTGGATGTGTTATTTATAAATGCTTTCTGTATATAAACTAGAATTGTTGATATTTCCTGAAAGCATTTAATGAGCTACAACTTTTTAATTCAGTGCAGAATAATAATCTCCTCTCTGAGAGAGGCTGAAGTCCTCTTGGGAAAGGATAAAAATAGAAAGATAAAATTATTATGAAATTGGTAAAACATAATCTACAATAGAAACTTTTCTATAGCACAAACAGATACCAAGTACAACAGAATTAAGTTATAACCACATAAACTGAATAATATTTTTGCATGACATCTGATTACTCTACAAAGGAACTTTGTATTATTAAATCTGTGATAAGACTAAGATGTTAACAACATCAGTGGACCACTGAAGATATGGATAAACGTAAGCTCATAAGCAGAGTGCCTATACTTCATTTACAGAAGCAAAATGAACTTTTTATCAATACTACTTCCAAAGATCTGAAAAAATAAACCTGTAAATAACGAAGATTTACATTTCTGACCATGAGACCAGAAACTGGAAGATATGGGGGAAAGTCCATAAATTATTGTGGGGTACATCAGAGGGAGTACGTAATAAAAAACAATGTAAACAAAATGAAGAGATTGAAGCTTTTCTTTATTTGCTTAATTACATAACCTCATATAGCACAAAAGCAAACTTAGGGACTCAAAAATAATACTGAGAAACAAACTAAGAACAAACTACACAGAAACAAATCACGCATATTAGAATATATCTGCAATAGTCAAAGGGCTAAAATTTCTCAGCTAAGAACTACAGAATAGTATGATACCTGAGAGAGGTGGGCACCTAGGTCATAATGGCTGGGTGTCACACTGATGCTTTCTATTTTTTTCTCTCCATGTCTGTGATACCCCATACCAAGATTGCCCATAATAAGAAATATAGTAGATTTGTCAGTCATGAGGGTATCATAGCTCTCTGAAAAAGTGATCCAAATAAAACCCGGCTTCATCAGCATCGTCAGTACTGCTTGTACTGCCTGGTTCATTTAAGGTAAGAGAGCTGTGCACAACAGCAAGTTGCCTTCAACTAAGAACTACAAACTTCCTTAGCTTTGTAAATGCATACTCTGTTTCTAAAAAATTAGAAAACTAATTTTTATAGTACCCATGAACACATAAATAAAATATAAACATTAACCAATAAGTATATATAAAAATAAAAGATAAATACATTTATACAGATAAACAATGTATGGATTATACAGATAAAAGCCTGCTTCCAATGAAGATACAAGCAAAATACTTAAATTGGTGGTAAGCGAATGGGTAAAAAGAAAGCTTAATGGTTTAGAAAATATTAAATGAATTTTAAAATTACAATAAAATCACAATAAAAGGATATTCTAATAGATAAAATATTTTCCTCTTATTAAGTTTAATATTTTCTATGTTAAATGTAATATTTTCTATGTAGGAAATAATGTACACATATGTATTTTTAAACATCTAAAATCATAATATCAAAAAGAATTATATCAAGCACAGGTCGAGCATCTATAATCCAAACATACAAAATCCCAGATGTTCCAAAAGTTGGACTTTTCCACAAAGAGAAAATTCCATACCTGATGTACTGCGGTTACATTCAAAATGTAAGAGCATTGAAAAAATGTACAAAATTACCATCAGATTATGTGTATACTGTATACACACAATATAAATAAATTATGTTTAGAGTTGGGTCTCTTCTCCAAGGTATCTCAATATATATTCAAATAATCAATAATTAAAAATCAAAAAGTCATAAATTTTTTAGACCCAACCATTTTGGATAAGGAATACTCAAATCTGTGAGTGTGAGTGTGAGTCTGGAGTGTGACGGTGTGCATTCTGTGTTTTAGGTAAACACTCTGTGCATAGATGGGTGAAATAGGAAAGAAAGAGAAGACAAGACTTCTTACCTCATTGATCAGGAATTGGAGCTGCAAGACAGCCGCCCCACTCTCATGTTGGCAGTAACAGTCAACACCAGGCCTCCCAAGTCTAACACAGTAAAAGTCAAGGGTTCTAACATTTGAGTTAGCACAAACATTAAAATGTGAAAGAGAATCTGACTTACTTAGCAACTAATGTTTTGACTTTTCATTGTCCTTGTTTTTCAGAGTTCAAATATTTTACTTTACACAAAATTAATTGTACAGTATAAATGAGTAATATTCTAACAATTAGGAGAATTAGGGTAAAATATTAAAAGGAAGGAGTTTCCTTCCCATCAACATAAAACAAGAACTGAGGATCCAGACACATCTCATTTCTTTTAATATTCATCTGGTTAAACATTTCTCTCTCCAGAGTAGATTCAGACAATTGAAATTTTAATTTTAATGCAGTAAGTAAAACCATAAAAGTTTAACATATTAGCTGGCCATAGTGTTACATGCCTTTAATTCCAAAACTTGAGAGGCAAAGGCAGGAGGATCTCTGTGAGTTCCAGCACAACCTGGTCTATATAGTGAATTGCAGAACAGCCAGAACTACATAAAGAGACCTTGCCACAAAACAAAACAATTTCATATACTCAAATATGTTAACAATATTGGTATACACAAAGCCCTTCTAACAATATTTTAAATCAATAGATTAAAAGAAATAGATTAACATGTAATGTATAAAATAGTTTCTGCATTAAAAAATAAGATTTTAAAGACAAATGTTAAGAAAGAGTAGCAATAATTTTTTTTAAGTTTACATTTAAAAGGCTAACCTGTAAGTCAGAAATGGGAGAAAAGAGAGAAAGAGGGTACATGATGGACGATTGTAAGATGGGAAGAACATCAAGCATCACAGAACAAAGTATCAGTGTGTTCCTTACCAAGGGACATATTTCTATATACAGTTATTATTTGCTTTTCCTAGATGTAAAAAGGATGCAGGATAAGGTAACTATTTCCGACACAGTGAAGAAACAGGAGGCAGACTTATCCTTCTACTCAAGCAGTTAAGCAGTATAAGCAACACTGATGTAACTGCACCCGTGCACACTGCACCTTTACATCAAATGAGGAGTGATGGTGGTTCCTGAAAAGGGAAAAGGTTTATATAAAGAAAGTTAACTTGTGGGGTTGGGGATTTAGCTCAGTGGTAGAGCGCTTGCCTAGCAAACGCAAGACCCTGGGTTCGGTCCCCAGCTCCGAAAAAAAAAGAAAAAAAAAAAAAAAAAAAAGAAAGTTAACTTGTATGTCAGAAAAGGAACAAAAGACAAAAGTACAAAAGGATGGAAGATTGTAGGAAAGACGCACACTGACGACTCTTCCAGATGGCTCTGTAGACAATATCCAGGCCACAATTTGGGCTCTGAAATCTAGCATGTTCCCTTTATTGAAAAGACAGAATAAAGTGAGGGGGACTAAGAACAAATAGAATTCACAAGGCCAAAAAGCAATGTAAAAAGGACACATGCTAGAGTACTTCAGGGATCTGCTGGAAAGCAGATGTAAGTGGAGAAAATGTAAAACAGGGACTAGATTTATAGAAACTATTTGAAAGTGGGAAAGGAAAAAAAAAACAAAAAAGAAATAACATACGTCTTGAAGAACAAACCAGACTAAATACAAACAATATCATGAAAAATGATACTCCCTTCTTAAAGAATAAAGCAAGAAAGAACAAAATAAAAACAAGGACAAGTTAAGTGAGACCAGAAAAGTTTCATGTTCCCACCATCCAATGTGGAAACCCCAAAATTCACAGACTAGTCATGCAAAACACTAGGGAAAACATTCTCTCAGTAGTGAGGAAAATTCATCTCCTAGATAAAGGTGATCCTAGTACCTCCTTAAAAGGAGGGGTAAATAAGTTAATTAGTCAATATGTCTACCAATGAATAAGATCAAATAAAATCAGTTTTTAAAACTATTTCTTTTTGAGATTCTAATATAATTATATCATATCCCCCTTCTCTTTGCTCCAAGAACAAGAATAGACAGGGAAGGGGAATGGGGGCAAAGCACAAGAGGCCTGAGCCCTGCACAAAACATTATAGGCAACTAAGTAGTGCTGAGAGGAGGTAAAACCAGTTTTTGAAACTCATAATAAAATAGAAAGGGAGTGGAAAACAGATCTAGTAAGAGAAGTAGAAAATAATCTGCAGGACCTTAGATTTCATTCAACCACACCAGTTCAACATTATAAACAAGCCATTAACACTCCAATTAAAATGCAATAAATGTCAGATCAGAGATAAAAAGCAATAGTCAAACTATACAATGCCCACAGACATTCTTTTTAAAAATATAAAAGTGAGCCAGATTTAGTGACTTTAGCCTGTGCTTGAAAAGATGAGACAAAAGAATTGTTGCACTCTGGGGCCAGCGTATGGTTTTGTTTATAAGAGTTGTGATCATAGCATCTGTTCACAGCAGTAAAACCCTTACCTAAGACACAAGTTGGTACAAGAAATCGGGGTACTGCTGTGATAGGCCTAACCATACTTTCATTTGGAGGAATGTACACTTTGGAGCTTTAGATTTGAAAAGCAGTTGAATGCTTTAAGTGGGATTTAATGGGGTCTATACTAATAGAAGCATGGAAGACAGTGATGTTGAGGGTGATTTGAACTGTGGGGACTGGCTCAGGAAGTTTTAGAGGAGAAGAATGCTTGTATGTGACCATTCTGGTAATACTTTGGCTAAGAAGGTGGCTTCTTTTTGCCCTCGTCTGAATAAACTGCCTGAGGAAACAGGCCGAGTAGTGACTCTGTTGTGTTGTGGTTATTCACTTTTAAAAAGGAAAAAGCTGAGCAAGGAAGAAATACAAAATGTACAGTTTGAGGAGAAAGGGGACACCAGGAAGTAGAATGGAGCTAAGTCAGCCCAAGGAGATGAGCAAATCAAAGAACAACCTGTTCTTAAATGGAATAAAGGGAGTGGCGACCTCATGGCAAGATCTCACCCAGCTAATCTTCCAACTTGTGAAAAGGAATTTAAAAAAAGCTTGTGGTCAGGTGTGGTGGTGCTTGCCTTTAATCCTAGCACTCAGAAGGCAGAAGCAGATGGGTTTCTGAGTTCGAGGACAGCCTGGTCTACAGACTGAGTTTCAGGATAACCAAACTCAGCATAGCATAGGCAGTGAAGGAATCCATGGGAAACAGAAAGCTGGTGAAAACGTATTTGAAAGAGACCATGTTCATCTCCAGCAGGCAGCAGAACTCAGACTGCTGGTTTTGGCTTTAGAGTCAAGGATACAAGAAAGGGGTTATGAAATCTCTCTCCATGAGTAAGGAAAGCCACTAAGGCCAGGCATTTGCCACGGCTATCTCTGCATGGGACCTAGAGAGGTCACTGTGCAAAGCTGTGAAGGTGAAGCCTGCATGGTTATTGAGACTCCAAGATGTTGGAGATGCCAGAGTTGTGGGATGCCTGCCACGGAAAGCTGCTAACAGGAAGTAGAACCAGCCCAGGAGAAAGAAGTGTGTTTCAGTCAATAAAGCTGAAAGGAGTTGAAGAGTGCTTTGACATCAGATACAAAGTTTGGAGTTTGATTTTCGGTCTTACTCTGGTCCGGTATTTCCTCACTATGCACCTTTTCATCTCTTTTGAATGGTAATGGATATTCTATGCCACTGCATGTTGGAAGTATGTGGTCTGCCTTTTTATTTGACTTTACAGAGATTACAGTTAAGAGGTTGCTATGAGTCTCCAAAGAGACTTGGGACTTTTAAGCAGGGTTGAGACTGTTAAAGACTATGGGGACTTTTGAAGTTGGAGTAATTTCATTTTGCATTATGATATGGCTACAAGCTTAGAGGGGCCAGGGTGTGAAATGTGGTGGTCTGAATGAAAATGTTCACCATAGACTCAGGAAATGGCATTACTGGAGGTGTGGCCTTGTTGGAATAGGTGTGGCCTTGTTGGAGGGAGTGTGTCACAAGTAGTGAACTCCGAGGTTCCCGAAGCTCAAGCCAGTTGCAGTGTCACTGTCTCTTCCTAATGACTACCAATCCAGATATAGAACTCTCAGCTCCTTCTCCAGCACCGTGTCTGCCTGCATGCCCACATGCTTGTTGCCATGGCAATAATGGACTAAATTTCTGAACCTGTAAGCCAGCCCCCAATTAAATGTTTTCCTTTATAAGAGTTGTGGTGGTCATGGCATCTATTGACAATAAATCCCTAACACATTTCATGAAAGTATATCAAAATGTAAAAGATGACTTTACTATATGATAAGCTTTAAAAATGAAATAAATTGGGAGTGGAAGAGATGGTATAGGAAGTAAGAAAACTGATTGCTCCTCCAGCAGACCTAGGTATAATCCCTAGCACCAACATGGTGGTTCACAATCATGTCTAACATCAATTCCAGGGATCCATACCATCTTCTGGCCTCCCTGAGCACCAGGCATGCACATGGTACATAAATATACATGCAAACAAAACACCCATACACATAAAATAAAAAGTAAATAAATCTGAAGTAAAAAAATTAAATATGTTATATAGTAGAATCTGAAGTAAAATTAAATGTTATATAGCAGAAGTGATAATTCTTAAAAAATAAATCATTAAAATGTAAGTCTTTTTTTTACATTATAAAATATATTTTTATTTTTCAAAGATAGAGATTGTTGAACTGTACAACAAAATAAGCAACACAAATTTTATGCGTCTTACAATAAATAAAATTTAAAATATAGTAAGCTAAAAATAGACTATATAGTTTCAAAGATATACTATATTAAGACTAACCAAAAGAGAGTTTGAATGTCTACATTCACTGGGCAAAATAGATTTCAGATCAAAAATATTACGGGGGACATAAAATCATTTACTAATGTAAAAATTTTAAATTTGTCAAGAAGTTTTACTTCTAAATATTTATATATCTAATGACAGAGCTGAAAAATTCATAAAGCAAAAAATGACAGCACTATAAATATAAATAGATCAATCTACAGTTGTAATGGGAGATTTTAATGCGACTGTCTTAATAATGAGGAAGTAGATAGAAGGTCAGAACAAATACAGAAGATTTGAACAACACCATAAATCAGTTCGACCTAACTGACATTTATATAACAATCTGCTCAACAACTGCAAACACATTTAACATTTATCAATATGGCAATATACAGGGCTATTAAAAAGCTTCAATTAATGTAAAAAGAACTCAGGTTATACAAAATATATTTTCTTACCATACCATAATTAAACTAGGATTCAATAATATAAAGGTTACTGGGAAAATATGTGATACTTGAAGGCTAAATGATATAAACAACCCAGAAATTAAGAAAATGTATCAAGCAGAATTTTTAAAAATACTTTTTCATTAATTAATTTGCTTACTCACTTTTTAAAATATTTTAAACTGAATGGGAATGAAAATACAATTAATACAAATAATAGGTAGAAAACATTGGGATGGAATCCTCCAGTTCTGCCAAAGCACAGTTGCTCCATTCCTCTTAATCCCTCCTTCCATAAAACAAAAACATTCTAGAGGTAGCACTATAAACAAGCTTGGAGAAACTCCAAATGTAGAAAGAATGGTAATCTCAGGAAAGATATAGCAAAGTACTTCTTATTGCCTCTCAGACACAGATAGGGCACTCCAGAGGGCTCCGAAATGAAAAGCTGTGGAGCCCTGTCTCAATGGCTATGTGTAAAAGCACTCCCAAATCTGAGGCTCAGGGGATCTTGCAGAAGAGATGGTAGAAAGATTATACGAGTCAGAGTATCCAGGAATTTGGATATTTTGGATAAGTGGATTTGCTGTGAGACTGTGTTTCCTAGTAATATCAGAAGCGATACCCATAAAGGCTCACCAATATGACTGCCAAACGTGACTGCCAAAGATGACAGCAATGAGTATGCTAAACTGACCAGAAAAAGAATCCCAGGAAGACTCAACCTTCCACAAAGAACTACAGACAATTGAGCAAAGCTGGGAGTGGGAGAGGTGGCTCTCTTCAGGGAAGAGCACACCGATTAGTTGTCTAGAGCCAAACCATCAGCCCTGATAACATTACATGGCTTAAACA
This sequence comes from Rattus rattus, assembly GCF_011064425.1. Classification (NCBI taxonomy): domain Eukaryota; kingdom Metazoa; phylum Chordata; class Mammalia; order Rodentia; family Muridae; genus Rattus; species Rattus rattus. The sequence continues at coordinate 22,269,346 of NC_046157.1, forward strand.
GGTTATATTTAGGAATACATATGTATATGCATACATACATATATATATACACATATATATGTATATATATATATAATAACAATTAGTTAAAAAAAATAAAGACCATAAATTTGAAGAAGAGTGGGGAGAGTTATATGGGAGAACTTGCAGAGAGGAAAGGGAAGGAAGAAATGTTGTAATTAAATTATAATCTCAAAAATAAAAAATAAAGAATAGTAGAGACTGCTAATCCACCTAATGCATAAACCTTAGTGTGTATGTGTGTGTGTGTGTGTGTGTGTGTGTGTGTGTGTATAAAATTTAACATGATACCTTCAAAGAAACACAACTGATACTCTAGACTTCAATGTAAATGAGTGCAGTATCCAAGGGAGAATTTAAGGAATGGCTATAAAGAAAGTGAGTTAAATTGAAGAGAACAAAGACAGATGATACAACAAAGCAGGGGAACAATTCATGACATGGGTAAGAAGTGAAGCAAAGATAGAAAGATTTTGAAAATAAATCTCAGACAGACATTTCAGAAACGAACTCAATCAGTCAAATTTAACAGGTAAAGCTCCCAATAACAGATCGAGCATAACAACAAATATCCAAGCCTGAAGACAAGTCTCCTGAATTATCCCAGACAATGAAACGGAAAGATAATGAAAAAGCTCGAAGATGGCCTTTGAAATTTTTGAGACATCAAGTAAACATACTTTTGAGTTTGGGGAGTACATGAAAGGAGGGGCATGGAACCCCTACTTTGATAGCTAGTTCATTGTCATTTTTGCTAGATTAGAATCACCCTGGAAACACACCTCCAAGCAAGACTAAGCAGGTCTTTCCAGAAAGGTTTTAACTTGGAAGGAAAACCCCACTCTGAATGTGTCTCCCACACTGGGGTCTTGGAGTAAATAAAAAGTAGAAAGCACGTAAAACATTAGGACTCAAATACTCTGCTTACTGGTGGCAGATGAAATGCGGCCAGCTGACTCACATTTCTGCAGCAATGGCTTCTGCTCATCCCAATGAACTATACAATCAGATTGTGAGCCAAAATCAATCCTTCTTTCCTTAAGTCACCCTTCTTAGATATTCTATCACACCGGCATGATGGTCTGATGCTAAGGTCCTGTTATGCAATTGGTTCTTGATGTGTCAGTAAAAAAAGCCATGGGCCAATTGCTGGGCAGAGGGAATAGGCAGGACTTCTAGGTCCCTGGAGGAAAAGCAGACAGAAGCAAGGGATAGGGGAGGGTTCACCATGCTTTGAAGAGAGAACTAAGCAGCCATGTGAGGTCTTAGGAGGACCAGCCTCACCACTCACTCCTATAGGTTGGTGGTCAGGGACGTTTAGCAGGGGCTAGATTTAACTGGACAACTAAAGTGAGGGCAGGTGGGAGGAGCAGAGCTAAAAGTATTGATGAGGGCACACTTTTCTAGTAGCACCCAGCAATTGTGCCAAGAAGGCAAGTTGAAAATAAACAACTCTGTGTGTGTGTGTGTGTGTGTGTGTGTGTGTGTGTGTGTGTGTCTTTTATTGGTGGATTCAAGGGAAGCTGGGCAGGGGCTGGTAGCAAGGCCAGATCCTGGAGCAAAGGTAGGTATCTCAAAAGCTACATGCAACAGCATGAAAAGTAACCAGTCCATCTATTCAATAAAATTGGTGGAATTTCCCCTAATCTTGAGAAAGTTCAATTTTGAGGTCCAGGATATTTATTAAACTATAAGTATATATAGCCAGAGAAGAGCATATTAAGGTTAAACTGTCAAATGTAAGTGTGGACTGAGGAGGTAACTCTGTAGAAATCCCTTTGGGCACAAGCGTCTAGCTCCCTGAAACCTGTGGAAAATCTAGGCAAGGCACCCATGGCTACCGTAATCCTGGCACTCAGGAGGTACAAATAAAGGATCCCCAGGTCTGTTGAGACTAGCTGGAAATGTGAGCTCCAGATTTAGCAAGAGACCATGCCTCAATAAATAAACTGCAGCTCAATGCAAAAAGACAGTTGACAACAATTGGCTTCCATAGGCATACACACATACATACACACACACACACACACACACACACACACACACACACACACACACACACAAATGAAATTTTAAGGTTTAAGACAAAATGCTAAAACCTCTGAGAATAAAATGTCTGCTCACTGGGCCCCTGCTCATGTAAGGCAGATATGCAGCTTGGTCTTCATGTGGATCCCTCAAATATTGGAGTGGGAGCTGTCCCTGAATCTGTTACCTGACTGTGGATTCTGCCCCCCTAGCTGGGCTGCCTTGTCTGGCCTCACTGGGAGAGGGTGCACCTAGTCCTGCAGTGACTTGATGTGCCTGTAGAGTGAGGGGTGGAGGAGTGATACTCAGCGGCAGGGGTGGGGGTGGGGACTCCCCTTCTCAGGGGAGGATTGGAGGAGGAGCTGCAGGGGGACTAGGAGCATGATACTAGGACATAAAGTGAAGAAAGAGAGGAAGAGAGGAAGGAACAAAGGAGAGAGGGAGGGAGGGAGGGAGGAAGGAAGGAAGGGAGAGAGAGAGAGAGAGAGAGAGAGAGAGAGAGAGAGAGAGAGAGAGAAAGAAAGAAAGAAAGAAAGAAAAAAGAAAGAAAGAAAGAAAAAGAAAGAAAGAAAGAAAGAAGAAAACATTCTAAAAAAAAAGAAAAAAGTCTGGTCAGATTTAAGAATATTACCACTAAAGTAAAATCTTTCTCAGCAACACTGAGCAACTAGATCTTTCTCAGCTACACCTATCTGCAAATGACTTGATATTATTATACATGAGGCATCCTAAAATTTTTACCTGAGGTTTTCTAGAAATGGTAAAGAAATTCAGCAATGTGGCAGGGTACAGAATCAACTGGTGAAAATTAATAGCTTTTTCTACACAATAACAAACATGCAAACAGATCATAGATACACTACCATTCAAATTATCTCAAAAATATACCTAGGATTAAACCTAGCCAAAGTAGTGAAAGACCTTTACAATGAAAACTTTCAACCTCTAAAGAAAGTGACAAGTGTCACTACACATTAGAATGATGTGCCACCCTCATGGATTGGTAGAATATTGTGAACATGATCATTTTATCAAAAGCTGTTTACAGATACGATGCAATCTCAAATAAAATTCCTATTTAATTTTATACAGAGATAGAAGAAAATATCCTAGAACTCATTTAAGAAGCACAAAAGGTCATGGATAGCCAAAACAATCCTGAGCAGGACAACTGTGCTGAAGTGATTATAATTCCAGATCTCAAGATGGATTCCAATGTTGTTGTGATTAAAAATATAAACAAACAAACAAAAATCCCAACAATAACAGTGATTTGGGGCTGGCACAAAAACAGACACATAGACCAATGGGACAAAATCAAAGACCCAAACATGGGCACATGTAACTTCAGCCATTTAATATTCAACCAAGATGCCAAAAACATACACTGGAGAAAGGAAGTACCTTCAGCAAATGGTATTGGAAAAAAATTGACATTCAAATGCAGAAGAGTGAAGGTAAATCTATATCCATCACCTTGTCAAAAAAAAAAAGAAAGAAAAAAGAAACAAACAAAAACTAACTCAAAATGAATCAAAGATGTAAATGTGAAACCTGAATCTGCTAGAAGAAAACATAGGCAGTACCATAGATAGATGATAGATAGATAGATAGATAGATAGATAGATAGATAGATAGATAGATAGATAGATAGATGAAATTATTTGTTCAACAGAACTCCATCTGCCCAACAATTAAAGTCAACAATCGACAAGCAAAACTTTATAAAAATAAAAGCCTCATACAGCTAATGAAACAACAATCCAGTAAGAGGGAGAATGGAAGAGAATCATTGCCAGCTATACTTAGAAAGAGTATTGCTATCCAGAGCTATCCAGAATATATAAAGAACTAAAGGGAAACAAACAAATCACACACACACACACACACACACACACACACACACACACACACACACACACAATGGGCCTGGGAAGTGAACAGAGAGTTCTCAAAAGAAGAAAAACGTGTAAGAAATATTTTAAATAATGTTCTTTATTCTTAACAATTAGACATTCTGAGAAGGAAAAATACAGGGTCTCATTAATGATTATCCCATCTGTCTCTTTAGAATGACCTAAGGTAAACCCACTTTCCTGGAGTGGTCCCTTAGCCGAACTGACTGAACCAGCCTAACTGGAATGTTAGGTCTCACCCAGGCCAGCAGGATTTTTCTATTCTAACGAAAGCTTTTCCTTCGAAGTTGGGAATAACTGAAAAGCTGCCAACCTTTACCATATCTGTTCTACAAGACTCTGTAGCCAGAACTATCAGGTAAGAAAATAAAAGAGACTTCTGGGTATGGTGGTTGATTAGAAGTCTCACCAAAGAACTTTGTGAAAACGAAGAAAACAGTGAATGTAACAGAAAATAATATTGTTTCAAAAAAAAATAATAAAGGTTGGCAAATGAACTTACAAGGTCAAGTAAGATCCCACAGGCAGCAGAAGAGAAAAGCTCAAATCAGTGAGGTTGACTAAAGCAAGCTGCAAAGCTCCTCCAGAGAGCACGGAGGAAATCAGGCAGCAAGGGCTTCTCTCACACAGAGCCTCTGCCAGCCTGCGCAATGGAACGTGCTGGGAAGTGGTTTCACTGATTTACAGAACCAAGAGGCAGAGTACAGAATGGCTGAGGTGAGCGAGAGGGAATTACCAAGCAATATCTTACAACCTTTTCTCTCCCAAACTCTGATACTAGGAACAAAAACAAAACAAACAAACGAAGAAAACAAACAAACAAACAAAATGGTGGCTGAATTGAAGAGCTCACACTGGCCCCTCCTCCACAGAGCAGGTAGCCAAAGACTAGCTAAGCCAGAGAACACCAAGGAATGATCCAGCTGCTCATCTGAAAGGAAATAAAGGCTGTGAGCGACAGGTAAAGGTTTAGACAACATGCCAGTGGTATAGATCTCCAGAATGACTTAGTTAAGATGTCTGCTGTGGGATATGTCAAAAAAAAGTGAGTAAAGGATAAATGTGATTCTTATGTAACTTGTTAAGCAACAAATTCTGGCAAGAGCCTCTTTTCTGTGATTCTGAATCCTCGGAACCAGACACAATTTTACCTCGTATGACAAATCCACCTGTGACTCTCATCATCCAGTCCCTGGTTTCTGTCACCACTCGGTGAAAATGTGCTAAAACTCAGTCCAGAGAGAAAAGAGCCAGTCCCAGATCAAGCCAAGTGAAAGCCAAAGGAGAGCAGGAGCCAGGGCTAGAGTCAGAACCAGAGTTGCAAGCATAAGCCAGATCCAAACAGGAGCCAGAGCCAGAACCAGGTTCAGAGCTCAAGCCTGGCCCAGAAGAGGCGCAGAAGTATGGAAAACAGGAATAACACTGCCCATTGCAAAGCGATTCCCAGAGAAGAAAAATGTCAGATGCAACCCAGCACTCAGTTTGCACATCCTGTATCTGCACCCAGCCCTCCCTATTCCCATGTATTTCTTTAATACCCAACGTCCGTCAGTGTAGCAGATCTGCTCAATACTGCTGCTTTCTTGCCCCATATTCCTATCTCCCTCTTGTTAAAAATATTTTCTCCTTTTTTGTTTTAATTTATCCATATTGTTTCTATTATTATATTATTATTATTATTATTAATTATTACTATTTAGCAAAAAACTCTGCCCAGATTTGTAAGTCTCTGTGCCTAAAGCTGCAGAGAATGGTTGGAAGTTATTTGACTTCACATACTTTACCTCTCTCTGACCGTCTATATTTAGCCAAATTCCCTCACCTCCCACCCCACCACATCCATACTTTTGCTCCTGAAGTTCCCCTTTCTAGTTAAATTTCCTGTCCTGCCTAGTTTTATGTCAGGTTGACATATGTTAGAGTTATCTGGAAGGAAGGAACCTTATTGAAAAAAATACCTCTGTAAAAACCAGCTGAGCTTCTGTAAGGCAAAGGACACTATTATTAGGACAAAATGGCAACCAACAGATTGGGAAAAGATCTTTACCAATCCTACATCCAATAGAGGGCTAATATCCAATATATACAAAGAACTCAAGAAGTTAGATTCTGGAGAACCAAATAACCCTATTAAAAATGGGGTATAGAACTAAACAAAGAATTCTCAGCCTAAGAATATCGAATAGCTGAGAAGCACCTAAAGAAATGTTCAACATCCTTAGTCATCGGAGAAATGCAAATCAAAACAACCCTGAGATTCTAGCTCATGTCAGTCAGATGGCTAAGATTAAAAACTCAGCTGACAAGAGATACTGGTGAAGATGTGGAGAAAAAGGAACACTCCTCCACTGTTGGGATTGCAAGCTGGTACAACCACTCTGGAAATCAGTCTGGAGGTTCCTCAGAAAATTGGACATTCCACTACCTGAGGACCCAGCTATACCATTCCTGGGCATACACCCAAAAGATGCCCCAACATATAACAAAGACACGCGCTCCACTATCTTCATAGCAGCCTTATTTATAATAGCCAGAAGCTGGAAAAAAACCCAGATGCCCTTCAACAGAGGAATGGATACAGAAAATGTGGTACATTTACACAATGGAGTACTACACAGCTATTAAAAACAATGACTTCATGAAATTTATAGGCAAATGGATGGAACCAGAAAATACCCTGAGTGAGTTAACCCAATCACAAAAAATTCACACATGGTATGCATTTGCTGATAAGTGGATATTAGTCCAAAAGCTTGAATTACCCAAGATACAGTCCACAGACCACATGAAGCTCAAGATGAATGACTAAAGTGTGGATGCTTCAGTCCTTCTTAGAAGGGGGAACAAAAATATTAATAGGAGAAAATATGGAGACAAAGTTTGGAGCAGAGACTGAAGGAAAGGCCATTCAGAGATTGCCCGACCTGGGGATCCAGCCCATACACATACAGCCACCAAACCCAGACAGTATTGCTGATGCCAAGAAGTGCATGCTGACAGAAACCTGATACAGCTGTCTTCTGGGAGGCTGTGCCAAAGCATGACAAATACAGAGGTAAATGCTCGCAGCCAAATGTTGAACTGAGAACAAGTTCCCCATTAGAGGAGTTAGGGAAAGGACTGAAGGAGCTAAAGGGGATTGCAACCCATAAGAACAACAATACCACCCAACCAGAGCTCCCAGGGACTAAACCACCATCCAAAGAGTACACATGGACAGACCCATGGCTCCAGCTGCATATATAGCAGAGGATGGCCTTGTTAGACATCAATGGGAGGAGAAGCCCTTGGTCCTGCCAAGGCTAGAACCCCCAGAGTAAGGGAATGTCAGGGCAGGGAGGTGAGAAGGGGTGAATGGATGGGCAAGGGAATACCCTCATAGAAGAAGGGGGAGGGAGTATGGATAGGGAGTTTATGGGCAGGAAATCAGGAAAGGGGATAACATTTGAAATGTAAATTTTTTAAAAATCCAATAAAAAAGGAGAAAAAATAAATACAATTAAAAATCAAAAAAGAACCAGCTGTAAGGCATTTTCTTAATTAGTGACTTGTGTGGGAGAATCCAGCCCATGGTGAATAGTGCCATACCTGGGCTGGTGGTCCTGGATTCTATAAGAAAGCAGGCTGAGCAAGCCATGACGAGCAAGTCAGTAAGCAGCACCCCTCCATGGCCTCTGCATCAGCTCCTGCCTCCTGGTTCTCACCCTGCTTGGGTCTCTGTCCTGGCTTCCTTCAATGATGAACAGTGATATGGAAGTATAAGGCAAATAAACCCTTTCCTTCCCAGATTGCTTATGGTCATGGTGTTTCATCAAAGCCACAGTAACCCTATCTAAAACATCCCTCTACTTTCTATTACTGAGTGTACCATTATGTCCTACTGTGTTTTTACCTACCTCATATCCACAATAATTACTATACAAGAACACTTAGTGTCCCTTTTCTCCCTGAAATGGTTGGTGTTCATGGGGTGAATGTTTGTACTAGACGCTATCTTAATAGTGGGTCTATTCCTGATAGGAACTATTACTGCAAATAATACCATTCTCCTAGGAGAACAATGGGAATGAAGCCTGGTACCCTGAACCCCAGTCTAACAGGGAAAAATGATTCTTCAGTCTTGTTACAATACAGTACCTCTGAAACATTTCAAATACTTCACTGAAAGACAAAAAAAGAAAAAGTGAGTTTAAATAAATAAATAAATTCAATCAACAATCTAAACCTAGATTTGCAAGTCTAAATGTAAGAGCAAAAGTAACATGAAAAACTAAGGCTGAACATGTATCCTCCAAAAAAATCAATCCCAGAGCATCGGACCCTGCTGAGAGTTACTTAGACAGAATTCTAGATGATGAACTTGAAGTGATTATAAATATGCTCAAAGGAATGAATGAGGAAACAAGCGCAGTCCTGGATGAATTCCAGACAGTGCGTGCAGCTAAATGGAATTTAGAGATCAAGGCAAGATATGGGGATGGGACTCAATAGAGAAATAATGAAGAAATAATTGATCAAAGTATTGAAAGTAAGTTGCTCCTACTAGGGCAGCTACTTCACCCCACTAGGCCCAGGGAATACTGTAAAAGAAGAGTCAGAAAGACTGTAAGCCATGAGAACTCCCAGGGGCTAAACCACCAACCAAAGAGCACACATGGAGGGACCCATGACTCCAGCCACATGTGTAGCGGAGGATGGCATTGCCCAGCATCAAGAGGAGGAGAAGCCATTGGTCCTGTGAAGTCTCCTTTCTCCAATGTAGGGAAATGCAGCACATTGAGGTGGGAGTGAGTGGGCGGGAGTGGGAACATCCTCGTGGAAGTAGTGGGAGGGAATGGGAGAGAGGGGAAAGGGGATAGCATTTGAAAATGTAATTACATTAAAAAAAATCCAAGAAAAATAAAATTTAAAAAAAGAAATCAATACCATAATCAGACAGAAAAAAGAAAGAAAGAAAGACTGTGAGAGAAGGAAAAAGTGAAGATACGTGCTAAGGAAACACTGGATATAGCATGGTCTTTGCAGTCAGGACAAACAGTAGCTGTGGTCTTACACAAGATTGGGCATTCAACATCCCCTCATGGGTCTGGAGGAACTCTTGAGGTGCCCTTCTACCTGAAAGCTACTGCAGTTAGCGTGACCAGCTAGCCTCATACTCCTGCCGCTAGGCTTTCCCCTCATGATGTACTCTATCACTCTGGAATTGTTGGACAAAGTAAAACTTTTCTTCCTTAAGTTGGTCTTTATTCGGGGTATTTGATCACAGCAACAGAAACAAAACTAAGTCAGGTGTCACAATTAAATAGGCCACCTGAGGAATCTTTACAGTGAAAGAAATGCTCTGTTTTCGGAGTTTATCCTGATTGTAATATTATTTTTTAAAATTATTTGTGCTTTACTATGCTATTGGTTTGGGGAGGCACTGGCTAAACAGGCCTTTGGGGGGTGGGAGTTGTTTGCTTGCTTTTAATTTTTAACCTTTCTGCCACTTCTCCAAGTTCTGTCCCCTTTTCCTACCCAGCCACCTTTGTGGGCTCTTTTGTTAACCCATCAAATACAGGTGGTGCTACCCGTGTGCTCTTGGATGCATGACCTTGCCCTGGAATGTGACTGGCCCACCAGGGGTGACACCCTTACAGTAAACGGACTTTGCTTCTTCTGTCAGATATCAAGTGCCAACAGCTCCTGAGCAAGAGGTGGGGACTCAAGCTCACCTCTTCTCTCTCTCCTGGGATTTTTGTCTGAATTGAGCTCGCCCAGGTCTTGTGCATTCTGTCTCAACTACTCTGAATTCGTATGTACAACTGCCCTGCTGTGTCCAGAAAATATTGTTCCCTTGAAGGCACCTGCTTCCTTCAACTCTTAGTATGTCTAGCCTGCTTTTCCAAAATGACTTCTGAGCCATGGGAGAAAGGGACATAACATAGGTGTCCCATTTGAGGCTGGGGATTCCATAGTTTCCTAGTCTTTGCACCCTGACAAATTGTAGGTATTAGTTGCCATCTAGTGCAAAGGATGTTCTGATGAAGGCTAAGAAATGCACTAATCTCTATATATACAATGATAATCCATTAGGAGTTGTTAAACTAATATGTCTATTTAGCAGAGTAATAGTAGGAGCTTCTTCCCTAGAGCCTATGACCCATCTAGCCACAGGTTCTTAGGCCCGATATTGGTACTATATATGAGTTTCAATTTGTGGAGTGGGCCTTAAAGCTAAGCAGAAAGTGGTTGGTTATTCCCATAATGTCTGTGCCAATATTGCAGCAGTGGACACGCCAGTACTGCACAAGCGAATGTGTCTTGCCAGGCTAATCTTTACTGAAGCTGGATAATATAAGTGGTTGCTTTTCTCCTCCAGTAGTGTGCATAGCATCTTCCTGCATGGTGAAAGCTAGCCAATAGGCATGAGTCCTGGCTTGGTTTCTGTGTTCTAGTGACTCAACTATATAGTGTCTTCAGCAATACCATCTTACTGTCAGGTTATGGAGGCTAAAAGCTTTGGCAATAGTGTGTAATGTTTAGGAGGGTCTATGGTACCTCATTGGCCAGTAACTCTAAAAGAAATAACCCATTCGTGTCACTGTCCTTTTTATTTCCAAGCTTGGGTCTAGTAAGGGCATACTTATTCCATAATAGGGTGATTCTATTTAAACTCTTTTATATATATATGTAAGTACATATGTTAGGGGATTTCTACAGTAGTGGTTTTCCATATGACTTTAGAGTGTTTAGAGTTATTCATTCTATTCATTTCTTCCCTGTATTTGCTTCTCTACCCTGTTCTCCAATTACCCACCCCATTAAATCCTTCCTATTCTATTATCCTCCTTTAACCTTTTATTCCATTATCTTCTGTATCCCTTCCTTGAAGTCCTCCCTTGAACATAGTTCCTTAATAATTTCTTCATATCTATGGGCATTGCCAATGAAACACACATATTTTGAAGATGCAAAGCTAATTCACAAATGAGAGAACATTTGTCCTTCTGGTCACTCAGAATTATTTCCAGATTCATCCATTTATGTATGAATTTTACAATTTCATCCTTCTTACAGATTAATGATGTTCCATTTTTAGAGATACCATATATTCATGGACAGCTAGGTTATTTTCACTTCCTGATTGTTGTGATTAGAGAAGCAATGACCACAGATGAGCAAGCTTCTCTACAACAGGACATAAAGTTTATCTCATTTACTTTTCTATTGCCACGAAGAGCCACCACGGCCAAGACAACTTATAAAAGAAAAGATTTCATTGGACCTTGCTTACATTTCTATGGATGAGCTCATGATTGCCACAGCAAGAAGCATGGCAGCAGACAGGCAGACATAGCACTTGAACAGTAGCTGAGCGAGTACTTCTGATCCACAAGTTGATGGCAGAAAGAGAAAGACACAGCCCAGTGTGGGTTTTTGAAACCTCAAGTGACATTCCTCCTCCAACAAGGCCACACTTTGTAATCCTTCCCAATTAGTTCTACCAACGAGGGACCAAACATTCAAGTATAAGAGCCTATGGGAGGCATCCTCATTCAAACCACCATACACACAGCTTTAGGTGTGTGTGCAAGAGTGGCATAGCTGATCACGTAGTATTCTAGGTTTTTAAAGAATCTCCACACTGATAACCGTAGTAGCTGCACCTGTTTACACCCCCGCTAGCAGTGACTAAATCTGCCTGTGCCAATAAGTTCAAGTGTACTCCTTACTTGAGATTCAGGATACCAAATCTTACATTGAAGTCTATGATACACTGGAGTTGAGTTTTGTGAAGAGTTGGGGAGAAAAATCTAGTTTCATTCTTGCACATGTAGCTATCCCAGTTTTACCAACACCATTTGTTATAGATGCTATCTTTTCTCCAGTGTGCATTGCTGGCCTCTTTGTAAAAATAAGGTGACTGTAGAAGTGTAGAGTATTATTTTAAGATTTTTATGTGTGTGCATGAGTGCCTATATGAATTATGAGAACCATTTGTGTGCCTGGCACCCTGAGAAGGCAGAAGAGTGCACAAATCCTCTGGAGTGGAGTACAGACAGTTGGGAGCCACCATACTGGTCCTATGAACCAATCTTCGGTCCTCTGCAAGAGTGACGAGTGCTCTTACAACTGAGCCGTCTCTCCAGATCCCTAGCTGTGGTACCACATTTCAGGTTTATAAAATGTTACAGGTAAAAGAAAACCGGGTCAAAGAGTACATGAGATTTCACAGAAACATTTCTTACACCTAAATGTAAATCTCAAAATAAAAGGTTTAGTTTAAAAAATAGAGAAGACACTAAAAGATATTTGGGAGTAAACCTATAGCACTGTATGCACACATTATAAAAAGTTATCACACTAGTGACTTTCTACCTTAAGAAACTAAAAAGGGACAAGCTGAAACCAAAGTAAATTTTTAAAAAACCAAAGTAGAAATTAATGTGGTAGAATAGAAGTAAACAATAAAGAAATATGAGCCCAAAAGCTCAATATTCATGTATAATTGATAAGCCTCTAACTAGACTGATCAGAAAAAAAAAATACTGACACAAGAAAGCAATAATAGAAGTTAAAGAAGAGACATCAACAGTGACCTCAAAGACAAAAGTCATACAAAGAAACTTGACAGTGGTGATCTTCACAGTAGTTACTCATTTATAAGGAAGCGATACATTTTATTTGGTTGTAAAATCTTTACTTATTTGAAGGTTAAAGCAAACAAAATTGGCATTTTGTAGAAAATAATTAACAAGAATTAAGGATACATTCGTATAGCACCTGTTCTCGTTCCAATAGCCAGGATTTTCTGGACTGGATCAAAGGCCAATGCTGTGGGCTGATAGGGAAAACCATGCCGAACTGTCTGAAAGAGAGTAAATAGTGGGAGTAGTCATCAGGGAAGCAAACCTTAGAATAATGACAAGAAACTATTACATGGCCACCAGAATGACTTTAAATGAAGAAAATAAGGAACATGGAATAGCACAGCTCTCATACACTTTTGATGAGAGTACTAATGTGCTATTTTAAAACCACTTGAGAAAACGATCATACAAATTGTAAAAAAAAAAAAGAAAAAGAAAAAGAAAAAAAGTAAATGCGTACCTACAACAAGCCCTGGCAATTCCATTGCATATGCACCTAAGAAAATTTAAGGCATATATCCACAAAATTATTTTCATAACTATAACACTAGTGACTTTAATCATAACAGTAGAAAATCAGAAATAGTTCAGATGCTTATCAGTAAAAGAATTAAATAAAAACAAGTGTGGTAGAATCATGAAATGAAATACCATGTAACAATTAAAATATATTAATTACTAACAGGTGCAGCAACATGAATGATCATTGAAAGCACCGTGACTGATGCAGTGCAGTTTTATGTCCAACTTGTCTCTCCCCCCTTTAGTTTTGTTCTCTATAACTCTCACGCATATGGATTAACAAGTCAGAAAATTCTATAGGAAACAATGTAATGATTAAAACTCATCTGTCCTGTCTCTCTTTAATATCTTCCTTTCTAGATTCAATTTGTATTCCCTTCTGATAGTAAGATATTTTTGCCTGATATATCTTGACATCTTTTCTGCTACACATTAACTTTTAGGAAAAGCATTTTCTCTTCTACTTTACATATAGGCATTACATATAGGCAGGTACATACTATATGCCTAGCTCCCAGGAAAGCATAACTATTTGGTTGTACTGTTGCTACTTTCTTAATCTGCCACACAAATTGTTTACTCCATGGGGTCAAAATCATTTTTTAACTTAGTCATTTTTTATGTACTTTGTTGTTAATTCAACCTTACATTCTTCTCTCAAATGCCTAAATTTCACTTAGTGATGAATATAAGATACATATTTTTAGTGAGATAGAGTCAAACAATCAAATGACATGCAAGCAACCTATAGTGACAGAAAGAAGCTGGCCTGGGTTCATTAGCAGAAGAACAGGCTGAAAATAAAAGGACACAAGAGATGAAATACTACTTTTAGTATGGCAATAATACCAGAGAAAAATCGTCATACTGTACAGCTTACATAATTTCATATTATTTTAAGCATTGTAAAGAAAAATATTTATGAGCATAAGCACAATATGCTAAATATTACCGATTTATCAATGAAGCCAATAATTAACTGTGACTATTCCAAATAGTTTATTCCAAAAATAGAAACATGATGTCAAATATAATTACATCATCTTTAGGTATATATGAAGGAGAAATGGACTAGATGCATATACTTTATATATCTTTATACATATTTAGCACCAGTATTAATTTATTTCACCCTTTTCCTTCCTTAAATTTGGATCCCTGTAGGACTCCGCTTCAAACTGAAGGAACTTCTATCTACTCATATAATAATTACAGGTGTAAACAGAGAAATTAATATAATTTTATTCTATAAGTCTCTTTGCGAAGGTTACTTTTAAAAGAAATCTTGTGGGAATGCTGTACTTATGTCACTACTACTTTTGTGAATTTATCATTGAAGTTTGTGATGCTGACTGGTTGTTTCGATTAATAAAATGACCTCCTGGTAATATTTAAATTGATACAGTATTGTCAGAAAAAGTCAAAATACAAATAATTCTCTATAATGCCAAAAGCTCATTGGCACTATTTCTCTGGTATGGAAAAGAAAAGGAAATTTTAAAGTGTGTTTCTGTTGGATTTAAGCAAACTTTCAGGGCTAAAGATGGTGAGCGTCACCTAGCAACAGTTAGCTAGAATCTATGGAGAGGAAACTGGGGATAGGCAGAGAACAGCTATTGTAAGAGGTTGGGAATGGCAGGAAATCTCTAGTTTCAGAAACAAAATGAAGGCGGAAGAGGGAAGTCCAGAGCCTGCTCCAGAGAGATGGGCCGCTCCTTCGACGGCGGCGAGCCAGAGCAAGAGCAACTGCAGATGGCAGCAAAACACAGAGCCTGGGAATGTCTGCAGCCCACAAAAGCGGCGTGTGACAGCTGCATCAGCAGAAAGGGGAGACAGCAGGAAAACCCTCTCCTCTCTGTACTGGATGGGACAGTCTCAAAAAACATTTTTTTCCATACCGGCATTTTTTACTTTGCTACTTATTAACTTCTTTTACTTTTGTTAATTTACATTTCAAATCTTACTCCCTTTCCCAAACTCTTGGCCATAAGCCCCTCCCTCTCCCCCTTCTTCTCTAAGGGTGCTCCCTCACCCATCCATCCACTCCTTCCCACCACCCCACCCTGACATTCCCCCTACACTGGGGCATTGAGCCTTGGCAGGACCAAGGGCTTCTCCTTCCATCGGTGCCTAACAAGGCCTCCTCTGCTATATATGCACCTGGAACCATGGGTCTGTCCCTGTGAGCTCTTTGGATGGTGGTTTAGTCTCTGGGAGCTCTGGTTGGTTGGTATTGTTGTTCTTAAAGCCATTTTTTTCTGTTTCTTTTTCTTTTTTTTTATTAGATATATTTCTTTACTTACATTTCAAATGTTATTCCCTTTCCTGGTTTCCTGTCCATAAGTCCCCTCCCCTCTCCCTCCCCCCATACGGGTATTCCCCCATCCATCCCCTTTACTGTCCCCGCCCATATTCCCCTACACTGGGGGGTTCAACCTTGGCAGGACCAAGGGCTTCCCCTTCCACTGGTGCCCCAACAATGGCCATTTAGCGAGGAGCATGACAGCCCTTCCTGACCCACACTCGGAAAACAGAACAAGTGTCCTGAGATTAAACTCTGAAACCTGGACTGAAAATCACTCTTCACTGCAGAGTAAAGAGGTTCTGGATGAGAACTGTACCACATTTAGTGAAGCAGAAATCTGATCTAATTCATCCTGGCTTTTTTTTTTTTTTTGTTTGTTTGTTTTTTGTTTTGTTTTTGTTTTTTTTTTTTTTTTTTTTTTTTTTTTTGGAGACAGTGTCTCACTACATAGTTTGCTAGGTGAGCAAGGCTGGCCTTCAACTCAGAAATCTGTGTGCCTTTGCACAAGCACTGGGATTAAAGGCATGTGCCACCATATCCAGCTACTAATTTACCTTTGAAGGGGAACACAGAGGGCTTTGAAGATACCCTTGATCTTGAAAAGGGCCATGCAAAAGCATGACCAGCATCCTTAGCCAGACCATAAAAACAGTCCTGAGGTATAACTAGTATTCACAACCAGACCAGCAAAATACCACTCAGGGGCATGGCCAACATCTACATCAAACTAAGACTACCCAGGAGTATACCTGACTTCCGTGATCCTCAAAGGAATCTCTAGAGGCAAGATCAGAGCTGCAGCCCAGTGAGAAATTACATTCAGACTCTACAGCCCAACCCAGTTCTTTTGCTTCCCTTCTATCCTCTTATTTGGTGCTGTCAGTCCTCCTCTTTTCTTTTTTCCTTTTGGTAGCCTTTCTGCAAACAACACAGTCTGCCCCAGAGTCCGGGGATGGGGGAGCCTGCGTCAATTTTCCCATGTGTTTCAGATTACTGGTTGCTGCTTCCTTCCTCTTTCCATTCCACCTTTAGTCCTCCCTTTGTCTCTGTTGTCCCCACTTCTATTTGTCCTTCCCTCTACTTTTCCCTTTCTCATACTAATAGGAATTGCTAGTCTTACTCTGTTCTTGTCTACACACATTCTAACTAATACTTTCATGCACACAATACTGTGCTCCTTTACTTACTAAAATTATTGAAACTTTGGAACTGGTAAGACAGTTGCGTTTTAATGAACTCTTTCTGTGTCATCATAAGTGGGCCTATCTATTTCGTTATTTATTCTAATAGAATTATACCCTTGGAGTAATACAGGGTTCAGAGTCTGTGTCCTGAAGATGTGGGCTCAGAATGTGATTACTAAGTTACACCACTAGTCCAGTAGGAGGAAATGACACCTCAGCCACTGTGCCCTGCTATTGCAACCTATTGCTATTTGAACACTAGAAACACTTCCACTGAAAGAGTGTAAGTGATACAAACAAGCAAGCAAACAAATCTGACAGAGCCTCTAATCACAGATACACAAATCCTAACACAAAAACAGAAACATGAACATCAAAGCAACAATACACCTCAAAAACTTTACTAATTCCATAGTGATGCCCTCCAATGAGAATGAATTTAGAGATTCAAAAACCAAGGCTAGAGAGATGGTTCAGTGGTTAAGAGCACTGGTTGCTCTTCCAGAAGACATGGGTTCACTTCCCAGCAACTACACGGCAGCTCATAACCATCTATAAGTCTAGTCCTACGGAATCCGATGCTCTCCTCTGGCTTCCCTGGGCACCAGACATGGGCACAGACATATATGTGGACAAAACACTGATAAACATAAAATATTTAATGTACATAAATTAAAATAATTAAAACTGAAAAGATAAAATCTTCAAAAGAATAATATTAAGTCTGTTTTAAAAACAGAGAGGAAACAAATAGTTTCTAGTCAAGGTGGCACATGCCTTTGATTCCAGCCCTTGGGAGGCAGAGGCAGGCAGATCTTTGTGATTTCAAGGCCAGTCTGCTCTACATAGTAAATTCCAGGTCATCAAGAGCAATGCAGTGAGACTGTCTCTAAAACAAAACAAAAATCAGGAGAAGGGGAAAACTAGTTCACAAAATACTTAATGGATTAAAGGAGAATTGAAGTCAACAACATAATAAAAAAAAAGGGGGGAAGTCAATATGGACTGTGAAAGTAAAATTCAATAGAGAAATATCGAAAAACTCAGACTGGAAATGGAACACTCAATTAAGTCAAATTATAAACTCAGTGGAAAGCCTCACTAATATAATGAATTTAGTGGAGAAAAAAATACCATGAACAAGTTCCTGAATTAGAATAGTCTGACAATGTTTAAAAATATGAGCAGAACACATGTGATTTATGGAACATCATTTTAAAAAAAACTTTTAAGTTATAAGCTTAGAAGAAGAAAAACATGTTAAAAGAATAATGAATATATTCAATAAAATAATGAATATATTCAGCAGAAAATTTCCCAAACATAGGGAAAGAGGTAGCCTCCAAGTTATAAGCTGCATTTAGGTGATCGAACAACACCAGAAACAACCCATGTCTGACTACAATTAAAACACTAAATGTTCACAACAGAGAAAGCATACTAAAAGCCACAAAAGAAAAACACAAAGTTAAATCAGAAGCCTGTCAGAGTAAGAGGGACTTTCTTAATAGAAACTAAAAGCTATGAGCATGGAATGAGAAAGTGCAATAGCTGTCAACCCAGGTTACACTATAAAAAAAGGTGTCCTTCACAACAGGAGGAGACGTAAAACGTTTCACTATGAACACAAACTAAAGGAATTTACGACCACTATGCCAGAGCTACAGAAAATCCTCAGATGAATCCTACATAAGGTAGAGAAAAGAGAAATACATCTGGGAAGTTTCAGCAAGAGTGTGCGGCATAGGCCAGTAAGATACGAAAGCCGCGGACATCACAGACAGCAGCATGGAAGGACTAGGTACCCACCTTAAGTTATAACTACAGGTGTTAATGCTTTTAATGTCTCAATCAGAAGGCATGTCCCAAGAGATAGGGTTTTAAAATAAATAAATATATTTATTGCCTATAAAAACTCACCTCACCGTCAAACACAAACAGCCTTAGGGTAAGGGCTGGGACAAGGATACTGGAAGGATAGAAGGTAGTCTGAGAGTGGGCACAGAAAGCACACGTTGTAGCAAGGCCAGTGTCTGACAAAGTAGACTCCAAGTGAAAATTACTTAGAAGATAGCAAGCATTGATGAAGAAAACAATCTATCCAGATGGTGTCTCAATTCTACACATATATGCACTAAA
The DNA here is from genome assembly GCF_011064425.1 of Rattus rattus. NCBI lineage: Eukaryota > Metazoa > Chordata > Mammalia > Rodentia > Muridae > Rattus > Rattus rattus. The sequence goes on from NC_046157.1 coordinate 22,288,094, forward strand.
CATGGGTGCAGTAAGGTCACAAATTTACCTCAACACGTTAGTAGTATATAACTTCAATACCCCCCTCTCGTCCACAGACTGGTCAACCAGACCAAAAAGATCAACAAGAAATATCAGTTAAATGGCATTCTAGCTGGCTGCTTGGAACAAGAGACTTTAGAGTCTGAGGTAGCTCACACAAACCATGGACATCTCACTAAGGAAAAGGCCCCAAAGCTGGAGAATGCTGTTATGATTGCCCACACTGGGCACTGTGCCAAGGTTGAGCTGTTTCTCTCAGCTTCTGCTCTGCTGAGCTCTCCACAGCTATTCAGAGCTGGGAAACAAAACAAACAAAATAACAAAACCCTACTGTCCAGACAAGTGACTCCAAATAGTTCACCGCTAAGGAAGCTATGCCTAATGGGTTGGTGGCTACCAAGTTGCAGATGTGATTTTATATTAGTGATATCATAGGCAAATGTGGCATTTTGCCTGTGATGCTTAAAAATACAATACTTAACATATAGTTTTAATTGAGTTATTACTTGGATGCTTTTGGATCATGTATAATGTGACTACCTGAATAAAGTAAGAACTCTAAAAAAAATTGGCATCTAATCAAATGAACAACGCCTGTAGATAATAGCATCATAGAATATACAATTCTTCACATCAATTCATACAACTTTCAGATGCCATGATCTTGCATACAAGAAAATAGGAAGTTACCATCAGAAAACTCTTATAACCTTTATACAATATACAAAACACTCAATACACAATATTCAATATAAACAGTACACAAAATAAACAAAAATCAATAGTTCTTCTATACACCAATAACAAACGTGCCTAGAAAGAAAAAAGAAAAAGAGTCGCAGTCACAATAACTTAAAAAACATATGGGGATGGCAGTAAAGCCCAGTGGATAAGGAGGTGTGCTGTTACACCTGAGAACCTGAGTAACCATAGTAACAAAGGCAGCATGGCACCGGCACAAGCACAGACACGTGGCTCAGAGAAATATAACGGACAACTTGGTAAAGCATGTGGCTCCATCCACCTGGGTTTTGACAAGTGCCTCTTCAATAAACGGCAAAAAAAGAAAAAGGTGGAAAATCAGATAGCCACATGCAGAAGAATTAAACTTTTATCTGACACACTGTACAAAAATTGACTTAAAATGGACCAAAGACAATGACGTATGAAGAAAAACCAAATAATGCTGGTCTAATAAAAGAAATAAACCAGTGATGACAGTTATGACTCCTAAAGATTATTCTGATATACTCAGAGATGAGTTCCTTATTCAGCCATCATCACGCTGCAGCACTTGGGAACAGATATATAGACCCACAGCCAGGCATTGTGCAGAGAGTGAGAAACCTTGGAACATTCAGCTTTAAATGAGTTGTTTCCATCAAATCCCACCCCCTTGGAGTTCAGGGAACCTCAAGGAAGGTGAAGCAGAAATTGTGTGGGAGCCGGAGGGGATGAAGAATACCGAAGCATAAGGCCTTCTCAATGGACATTCACCAAGCTCAATGAACTCACGGACACTGAAGCAGCACAGAGCCTGCGTGCCTGCATCAGGTCTACTTTAGCGTTTTTATGGATCCCTGGATATGCCAACAAGTACGTCTCTGATTCTTGTGCCTTCTCTTGGGCTCCTACTCTTCTATTGGTTTGTCCTGTCTTACTTCACTTTAACAGTTGTCTTATCAGATTATATTTTATTTTGCTGTATAGTTTTCTTTTTTTATTTTATTGAATTTTTTTTAACATTTCAAATGTTATCCCCTTTCCCGGTTTCCCATCTATAAACTCCCTATCCCATCCCCCATCCCCCTGCTTCTATGAGGATATTCTCTTACCCACCCACCCCTTCCTGCCTTAACATTCCCCTATACTGGGGGGGTCCAGCCTTGGCAAGACCCAGGGCTTCTCCTTTCATTGGTGCCAACATATGCAGCTGGAGCCATGGGTCTGTCCATGTGTACTCTTTGGATGGTGGTTTAGTCCCTGGGAGCGCTGGTTGGTTGATATTGTTGTTCTTATGGGGTTGCAAAACCCTTCAGCTCCTTCAATCCTTTCTCTAACTCCTTCATTGGGGACCCCGTTCTTAGTTTTAAGGTTGGCTGTGAGCATCTGCCTCTGTATGTTATATAGTTTTAAAAATGAATGAAGAAATGAAAACCTAGCCCCCAGCATAAAGGTTAACAACTAAACTGCTATTTATACCTGCCAGGAGAGGGAAAATCATTTTCTTCAATAGAGTAACACTATGTATATCAACCACTCCAGCACTAGTCTCATATTCAGGAGTAGTTGAACATCAGATAATGGACTCCATAGGTTTTTGTTTGTATATGTGGTGTTGAGTGTGTGTGTGTGTGCGTGCGCGTGCATGCATGCTTTTATTTGGTTACAGTTTGGTGTTTTTGTTTTCCCTGTTTGGGCATCATTTTATTTTGTTTTCATAGTTTTGAGGCTTTTTGTTATTGTATTAGGTTTTGTTTTGGTTTGGTTTTGAGAAAAAAACCTTAAAGTTAGGAGGGCAGGGAGAGGGTAGGATCTGGAAGAACTTTGGGAACGGTAACAATGTAATCAAAATATATTTAAATTTAAAAATTATTTTTAATAATAAGAATATTTTTTAAAGACAGTAGTTAAAATTCTGGGGGACTAGAGAAATGGCTTAGCAGTTAAGAGCACTTGTTGCCAAAGAGAACCTGAGTTTGGTTCCCAGGACCCATTTCAAGGGGTTCACAACCTACTGGGGCTCCAGCTCCAGGGGTTCAACACCTTCTTCCAGCCTCTAGGGCTATCTGCACATGTGCACATGTCCATACACAAACATATACATTCAGATAAAAATAAAATAAATCTTAAAATTAAAACTTTAAAACTATTAGTGGGAAATACCTTAAGATATAAACAGAGGCAAGAATTTTCTAGAAAGTACTCTGTTCCAGTTTGCTTTCTGTTAATGTGATAAACACAATGACCAAAAGCAACTTGGAGATGAAAAGAGTTTATTTGGCTCACACTTTCGATCACAGCCCATCATTGGGGGATGTCAGGGAAGATCAGAAACTCAAGCAGAAGCAGAGGTTGAAACCATGGAGGAAAACTACTTAGTGACTTCCTCCCTTGCTTCTGCTCAGCTAGCTTTCCTACACAGTCCAGGACTCCCTGCCTAGGGATAGTACCTCCCGCAGTGGAATGAAACAGCCTACACCTTTAGTAATAAAGAAAGTGCCCCGCAGACAGGCCCACAGGTCAATCGGATGGAGGCAATGCCCATATTAAACTCCCCTAGATAACTCTAGGCTGTATCAAGTTGAGAATTAATATCTAGAATATATAAACAACTCATAAAACGAAACATTAAAAACCTAACCAATAAATGGGAAATAATATAAACAGGTAGTTCTCAAATGATGAAACATAAAAATCTAGAAAACATATGAGAGTGTACTCAACATCCTTAGCCATCAGAAAATGAACCTCCATCTAAGTGGTTGTCATTACATAAACAAACAACAACAAATGCTGGGGAGGATGCTGAGGAACAAAAACCTTGCACACTGCTGATGCAGATGTAAGTTGTCCTAACACTATGGAAATCCGTATGGAGGTTCCTCAAAATACCAAAAATAGAACTATCATATCAGTCTGGGTACATACCTGAAGGACTCTAGGCAGTATGCCATATAGGTACCTGAATATCTATGTCTATTATAGCTCTATTCAGAATAGCCACAAGTTATGAAATTGGGCTAGGTATCTGCCAATAGATAATATATAAGAATATATGATATATATGCATATACACAAATATATATCATACACATAAAATATATAGTGTATATGTGTGTATACTATATATAGTGTATGTATATATGTGTATACACACACATACACACACACACACACACACACAAAATAGAATTTTATTCAGCCATAAAGAAGAATAAAATTATGTCCTTTGGGGGGGAATGATTGATGAAATTAGAGATACCATATTAAGCTTATTAACTCAAGCATAAAAAAACAAATACCACATGCTTTCTATGATTATTTTGTTCCTAGAATTCTTTATAGATACACAAAATCATTTACATGCACGTACATGCATGCGCGCGCACACACACACACACACACACACACACACACACACACATATACACATGATGTGAAAGCAGGAAGGAGATTAGAAAATGAGGTGAGAATCCCAGAAGTGAGTTGGAGAAGGAAGAATAGAGGAAAGACATAAGATGAGACTAAATATGATTCAAGTACATTATACTTTTCAAAAGAAACTGTCTTCATAAAACCCAATACTATATATAATGAACTACCTAATTAATTTAAATTAACACAAGGATAATTCAATGTCAGGATGTATATTGATAGTATTATTACTACATTAACAATTTGAAGAACTGAAACATGATTATCAGTGGTTTCTAGAAAGCTATCTGGTAAAATTTAGTATTTAATACAACACCTTATAAAAATAGAATTAGAAGAACACTACCCAAAGAGAGAAATAATAAAAAATAGCAATACACAAAATAAATCCCAAATGCAATAATCATTCCCATTAAAATCAGGAAAAAGACCTATATTTATTATTTATCTTTGTTTTATAGGTTCAAACTATTTCAGCAACACAAGAAATTGAAAAAATTTATATAAAAAGCAGGAAACACAAAAGATTTGTTAGGGGACTGGGAGCTCAGTGAGTAAGAGTACTTGTGTACAAGCATGATGGTCTGAGTTTTAACCTCTAGCACAGATATATAAAAGTCCCACGTGACCACAGGCTAAGTTAGCAGTGTGGGAAGGAGTTGGAGGCAGGTGGATTTGGTAGGGCTTACTGGCTGCAGATCTTAACTCAGTGAAAGACTGTCTCAAAGAACGAGATGTGATCCTCCTGATTCGTGAACCCCACATGCCACACAAACATACATCATACACATACTCACAACCTACGTGAATGAATGAATGAATGAATGAATGAATGAATGAAAAATTTAGAAATAATTTTATAGTGGGTTGGTGGATTAATACTGTGAAAATGGCCATCCTACCAAAGGCAATCTGCAGATACATCACAATCTCCATCAAACTTCTAATGCAATTCTTCACAGAAATTGGAAAAACAATCTTGAAGTTCACATGAAAGCACAAAAGACCCAGGATAGCTAAGACAATTCTGAGTTAAATACTGGAGGAATCAGCATGCCTGTTATATACAGAGCCATGGTCATAAAGATAGCATGGTAATGGCACAAAAATAAACACATTGATCAATGACATACAACTGAGGACATAGATGTCAGTCTACACACCTAGAGGTACCTGTTTATGACAGAGATGTCAAAAATACCAATTGGCCAGAAGAAAGCATTTCTAACAAATGCTAGAAAACTGGATGTCTAAATGTGGAAAAGTAATTAATCTTTATCTTTTACAGTGTATAAAAATAAATTCCAAATATATTGAGGATGTAAGCATTAGATCTAAGACTTTGAAACTTCCAGAGGAGAGAGTGAAGACTGCACTTAAAGATGTAGGCTCAGGTAAGGATTTTCTGAATAGGACCTGGGTTCCACAGGAAACAAGATCAACGATCAATAAGTGAAACCTCGTGAAACTTAAAAGCTGCTATATTGCAAAGGGAACATTATCAAGTGAAGAGGAAGCCTACAAATGGGGATTAAATATCTTTGCCAACTATGCATCAAAGGATTAACATCTAGGATTTAAAAACCTAAACACCAAGAAACCCTCAGTTTAAAAACTGAGCTGGGGATCTTCCTGGCTGCTGAGGCCGTGGAGAGCTCATAGGCAACACCCCGCGAGCAAACCTGAGCCTGGGGACCACAGGTAAGACAAACTTTTCTGCTACAAACGACTTGCCTGGTGATCTCGGGTCACACAGAGGCGGAGTTCCTCTGGGGTCGGACACTTCCGGTGTTTGGCCAGAGTCCCGGACCAGCGGAGGATCCCTGCCTTCAGCAGCTCTCTGCTCCCAGGCCCCCTGGAGGGGAGTTCTCGCCGCCTGGTCGGGCGGGCACTCCTGAGGCAGCAGAGCGGAGGAGACCACCAACGCTGCCCACCCCTGCCCACATCCCTGGCCCAGGAGGAAACTGTATACGGCCTCTGGGTACCCGTAGAGGAGGGCCCAGGAGCAGCAGATCCACTGCGCCTGAGACACTGCACCTGAAGGGACCGACCGGATAAACAGTTCTCTGCACCCAAATCCCGTGGGAGGGAGAGCTAAACCTTCAGAGAGGCGGACACGCCTGGGAAACCAGAAGAGACTGCACGCTGCACACAGTACTGACCCCAGAGGAAAACAAAAGCTATCTGGAACCCTGGTGCACGGAACCTCCCGGAAGGGGCGGCGCAGATCTTCCTGGCTGCTGAGGCCGTGGAGAGCTCATAGGCAACACCCCACTAGCAAACTTGAGCCTGGGGACCACAGGTAAGACAAACTTTTCTGGTACAAACGACTTGCCTGGTGAACTCAAGACACAGGCTCACAGGAACAGCTGAAGACCTGTAGAGAAGAAAAACTACGCACCCGAAAGCAGAACACTCTGTCCCCATAACTGGCTGAAAGAAAACAGGAAAACAGGTCTACAGCACTCCTGAAACACAGGCTTATAAGACAGTCTAGCCACTGTCAGAAATAGCAGAACAAAGTAACACTAGAGATAATCTGATGGCGAGAGGCAAGCGCAGGAACCCAAGCAACAGAAACCAAGACTACATGGCATCATCGGAGCCCAATTCTCCCACCAAAGCAAACACGGAATATCCAAACACACCAGAAAAGCAAGATCTAGTTTCAAAATCATATTTGATCATGATGTTGGAGGACTTCAAGAAAGACATGAAGAACTCCCTTAGAGAAACACAGGAAAACATAAACAAGTAGAAGCCTACAGAGAGGAATCGCAAAAATTCCTAAAAGAATTCCAGGAAAATATAAATAAACAAGTAGAAGCCCATAGAGAGGAGTCACAAAAATCCCTAAAAGAATTCCAGGAAAACATAAATAAACAAGTAGAAGCCCATAGAGAGGAGACACAAAAATCCCTGAAAGAATTCCAGGAAAACACAATCAAACAGTTGAAGGAATTAAAAATGGAAATAGAAGCAATCAAGAAAGAACACATGGAAACAACCCTGGATATAGAAAACCAAAAGAAGAGACAAGGAGCTGTAGATACAAGCTTCACCAACAGAATACAAGAGATGGAAGAGAGAATCTCAGGAGCAGAAGATTCCATAGAAATCATTGACTCAACTGTCAAAGATAATGTAAAGCGGAAAAAGCTACTGGTCCAAAAACAGAAAGGAAATCCAGGACTCAATGAGAAGATCAAACCTAAGGATAATAGGTATAGAAGAGAGTGAAGACTCCCAGCTCAAAGGACCAGTAAATATCTTCAACAAAATCATAGAAGAAAACTTCCCTAACCTAAAAAAAGAGATACCCATAGGCATACAAGAAGCCTACAGAACTCCAAATAGATTGGACCAGAAAAGAAACACCTCCCGTCACATAATAGTCAAAACACCAAACGCACAAAATAAAGAAAGAATATTAAAAGCAGTAAGGGGAAAAGGTCAAGTAACATATAAAGGCAGACCTATCAGAATCACACCAGACTTTTCGCCAGAAACTATGAAGGCCAGAAGATCCTGGACTGATGTCATACAGACCCTAAGAGAACACAAATGCCAGCCCAGGTTACTGTATCCTGCAAAACTCTCAATCAACATAGATGGAGAAACCAAGATATTCCATGACAAAACCAAATTTACACAATATCTTTCTACAAATCCAGCACTACAAAGGATAATAAATGGTAAAGCCCAACATAAGGAGGCAAGCTATACCCTAGAAGAAGCAAGAAACTAATCGTCTTGGCAACAAAACAAAAGAGAAGAAAAGCACACAAACATAACCTCACATCCAAATATGAATACAACCGGAAGCAATAATCACTATTCCTTAATATCTCTCAACATCAATGGCCTCAACTCCCCAATAAAAAGACATAGATTAACAAACTGGATACGCAACGAGGACCCTGCATTCTGCTGCCTACAGGAAACACACCTCAGAGACAAAGACAGACACTACCTCAGAGTGAAAGGCTGGAAAACGACTTTCCAAGCAAATGGTCAGAAGAAGCAAGCTGGAGTAGCCATTCTAATATCAGATAAAATCAATTTTCAACTAAAAGTCATCAAAAAAGATAAGGAAGGACACTTCATATTCATCAAAGGAAAAATCCACCAAGATGAACTCTCAATCCTAAATATCTATGCCCCAAATACAAGGGCACCTACATACGTAAAAGAAACCTTACTAAAGCTCAAAACACACATTGCACCTCACACAATAATAGTAGGAGATTTCAACACCCCACTCTCATCAATGGACAGATCATGGAAACAGAAATTAAACAGAGACGTAGACAGACTAAGAGAACTCATGAGCCAAATGGACTTAACGGATATTTATAGAACGTTCTACCCTAAAGCAAAAGGATATACGTTCTTCTCAGCTCCTCATGGTACTTTCTCCAAAATTGACCATATAATTGGTCAAAAAACGGGCCTCAACAGGTACAGAAAGATAGAAATAATCCCATGCGTGCTATCGGACCACCACGGCCTAAAACTGGTCTTCAATAACAATAAGGGAAGAATGCCCACATATACGTGGAAATTGAACAATGCTCTACTCAATGATAACCTGGTCAAAGAAGAAATAAAGAAAGAAATTAAAGACTTTTTAGAATTTAATGAAAATGAAGATACAACATACCCAAACTTATGGGACACAATGAAAGCTGCGCTAAGAGGAAAACTCATAGCGCTGAGTGCCTGCAGAAGGAAACAGGAAAGAGCATATGTCAGCAGCTTGACAGCACACCTAAAAAGCTCTAGAACACAAAAAAGAAGCAAATACACCCAGGAGGAGTAGAAGGCAGGAAATAATCAAACTCAGAGCCTAAATCAACCAAGTAGAAACAAAAAGGACCATAGAAAGAATCAACAGAACCAAAAGTTGGTTCTTTGAGAAAATCAACAAGATAGATAAACCCTTGGCCAGACTAACGAGAGGACACAGAGAGTGTGTCCAAATTAACAAAATCAGAAATGAAAAGGGAGACATAACTACAGATTCAGAGGAAATTCAAAAAATCATCAGATCTTACTATAAAAGCCTATATTCAACAAAACTTGACAATCTGCAGGAAATGGACAATTTCCTAGACAGATACCAGGTACCGAAGTTAAATCAGGAACAGATAAACCAGTTAAACAACCCCATAACTCCTAAGGAAATAGAAGAAGTCATTAAAGGTCTCCCAACCAAAAAGAGCCCAGGTCCAGACGGGTTTAGTGCAGAATTCTATCAGACCTTCATAGAAGACCTCGTATCAATATTATCCAAACTATTCCACAAAATTGAAACAGATGGAGCACTACCGAATTCCTTCTATGAAGCCACAATTACTCTTATACCTAAACCACACAAAGACCCAACAAAGAAAGAGAACTTCAGACCAATTTCCCTTATGAATATCGATGCAAAAATACTCAATAAAATTCTGGCAAACCGAATCCAAGAGCACATCAAAACAATCATCCACCATGATCAAGTAGGCTTCATCCCAGGCATGCAGGGATGGTTCAATATACGGAAAACCATCAACGTGATCCATTATATAAACAAACTGAAAGAACAAAACCACATGATCATTTCATTAGATGCTGAGAAAGCATTTGACAAAATTCAACACCCCTTCATGATAAAAGTCCTGGAAAGAATAGGAATTCAAGGCCCATACCTAAACATAGTAAAAGCCATATACAGCAAACCAGTTGCTAACATTAAACTAAATGGAGAGAAACTTGAAGCAATCCCACTAAAATCAGGGACTAGACAAGGCTGCCCACTCTCTCCTACTTATTCAATATAGTTCTTGAAGTTCTAGCCAGAGCAATAAGACAACAAAAGGAGGTCAAGGGGATACAGATCGGAAAAGAAGAAGTCAAAATATCACTATTTGCAGATGATATGATAGTATATTTAAGTGATCCCAAAAATTCCACCAGAGAACTACTAAAGCTGATAAACAACTTCAGCAAAGTGGCTGGGTATAAAATTAACACAAATAAATCAGTAGCCTTCCTCTACACAAAAGAGAAACAGGCGAGAAAGAAATTAGGAAATGACACCCTTCATAATAGATCCAAATAATATAAAGTACCTGGGGTGACTTTAACCAAGCAAGGAAAGATCTGTACAATAAGAACTTCAAGACTCTGAAGAAAGAAATTGAAGAAGATCTCAGAAGATGGAAAGATCTCCCATGCTCATGGATTGGCAGGATTAATATAGTAAAATGGCCATTCTACCAAAAAGCGATCTACAGATTCAATGCAATCCCCATCAAAATACCAATCCAATTCTTCAAAGAGTTAGACAGAACAATTTGCAAATTCATCTGAATAAAAAAACCCAGGATAGCTAAACTATCCTCAACAATAAAAGGACTTCAGGGGAATCACTATCCCAGATCTCAAGCAGTATTACAGAGCAATAGTGATAAAAACTGCATGGTATTGGTACAGAGACAGACAGATAGACCAATGGAACAGAATTGAAGACCCAGAAATGAACCCACACACCTATGGGCACTTGATTTTTGACAAAGGAGCCAAAACCATCCAATGGAAAAAAGATAGCATTTTCAGCAAATGGTGCTGGTTCAACTGGAGGTCAACATGTAGAAGAATGCAGATCGATCCATGCTTATCACCCTGTACAAAGCTTAAGTCCAAGTGGATCAAGGACCTCCACATCAAACCAGATACACTCAAACTAATAGAAGAAAAACTAGGGAAGCATTTGGAACACATGGGCACTGGAAAAAATTTCCTGAACAAAACACCCATGGCTTATGCTCTAAGATCAAGAATCGACAAATGGGATCTCATAAAACTGCAAAGCTTCTGTAAGGCAAAGGACACTGTGGTTAGGACAAAACGGCAACCAACAGATTGGGAAAAGATCTTTACCAATCCTACAACAGATAGAGGGCTTATATCCAAAATATACAAAGAACTGAAGAAGTTAGACAGCAGGGAGGCAAATAACCCTATTAAAAAATGGGGTTCAGAGCTAAACAGAGAATTCACAGCTGAGGAATGCCGAATGGCTGAGAAACACCTAAAGAAATGTTCAACATCGTTAGTCATAAGGGAAATGCAAATCAAAACAACCCTGAGATTTCACCTCACACCAGTGAGAATGGCTAAGATCAAAAACTCAGGTGACAGCAAATGCTGGCGAGGATGTGAGAAAGGGGAACACTCCTCCATTGTTGGTGGGGTTGCAGACTGCTGCAACCATTCTGGAAATCAGTCTGGAGGTTCCTCAGAAAATTGGACATTGAACTGCCTGAGGATCCAGCTATACCTCTCCTGGGCATATACCCAAAAGATGCCCCAACATATAAAAAAAGACACGTGCTCCACTATGTTCATCGCAGCCTTATTTATAATAGCCAGAAGCTGGAAAGAACCCAGATGCCCTTCAACAGAGGAATGGATACAGAAAATGTGGTACATCTACACAATGGAATATTACTCAGCTATCAAAAAACAATGACTTTGTGAAATTCAGAGGCAAATGGTTGAACTGAAACTATCATCCTGAGTGAGCTAACCAATCACAGAAAGACATACATGGTATGTACTCATTGATAAGTAGCTATTAGCCCAAATGCTTGAATTACCCTAGATGCCTAGAACAAATGAAACTCAAGACGGATGATCAAAATGTGAATGCAGATCGCTCATGAGAGACACAGCCAGAATACAGCAAATACAGAGGCGTATGCCAGCAGGAAACCACTGAACTGAGAACAGGACCCCTGTTGAAGGAATCAGAGAAAGAACTGGAAGAGCTTGAAGGAGCTCGAGACCCCATATGTACAGCAATGCCAACCAACCAGAGGTTCCAGGGACTAAGCCACTACCCAAAGACTATACATGGACTGACCCTGGACTCTGACCTCGTAGGTTGCAATGAATATCCTAGTAAGAGCACCAGTGGAAGGGGAAGCCCTGGGTCCTGCTAAGACTGAACCCTAGTGAACTAGACTGTTGGGGAGAGGGGCAGCAATGGGGGAGGGGTGGGGGGAACACCCATAAGGAAGGGAGGGGAGGGGATGTTTGCCCGGAAACCGGAAAGGAATAACATTCAGAAATGTATATAAGAAATACTCAAGTTAATTAAAAAAAAAATAAAAAATAAAACGGAGGCAGAAGGAACACCCAAAAAAAAAAAAAAAAAACTGAGCTGGGAAACTGAACAGGAAACTCTCAAATGGAGAAGTAATGAGAAATATTTTTAAAATATTCACCATCCTCAGCTATCAAGGAAATATAAAATGAAGCTACTTTGAGATTTCATTCTACCCCAGTGAGTAAAATCAAGAGGGAAAAGCTGACAACGAATGCTAATGTGAATGAGGACTACACTGCTCCTAAATATAGATTCAGAAGACTCTATATTCCACTACCGACATATTTGGTCACATGTTCATTGCTGCTTTATTTATACTACCTAGGAATTGGATTCAGCAAAGATATCATCAATGGATGCATGAATGGTGGGAAAACATGGTATATAAACACAATGGAATGTTATTCAGATGAAAAATTAAATTATAAAACTTGTAGGTGCCCTCTGGCAATGGGCAAAGAGACACCTTGTTGGAAGTGTTCTTAGTCAGGGGCAGAGCAGATGGCCGTCCTTTGTTCATCCTAGCTTGATGAACCAGCTGTCTTAAGCCTAGGACTCAGAAAATCAAATCCAATCAAATCCAGGCAGTTGCAGCACAGGAGGAAGAAGATAGGCAGAGACCCACGGAGAGTCACGCCACCCATAAACGTGCCCTCCAGCACACAGCTCAGGCAGGCAGACACCCGCTTGCCTCATGCCACGACAGCACAGGTGGAGGATGTCGCCCAGGCACCCGCAAAACTGCAGTGGGAGTCATCACAAAGCGTGAGTGTGTGGTAGTCAGATGGGAGAGAAAGAGAAGTGGAGTGGCTTGAGCATTATGAAGAGAGATGAAACTAGAGACCCTAAGGTGGAGAATAGCCTGTTGTGGGTGACGAACACTACCACCTCAGGCCATGGTGAGGTCCCAGTCGAACTGCCACTGAGGGTCATGTCTGAGTCTGTAGTTATGCAGCGGCAGAGGTGGGTGTCAATGTCTGTGGCTAATATTTCCATTAGAGAACATGGGGCTGTCCCTGGTCAGAACAGCACTGTGGATGTCCAGAGGGTGTACATTACTGCCCCTGTCCCTCACTAGATGAAGTGTTCTAGAGAGCTTGCCCCATCTCTCACCAGCGGCAGCACTTGGGAGAGTAGACCCTGTGCCTCACTCAGATAGCACAGTGGAGCTGACCCTAGTGGTGTGAGTATGGGACAGCTGACCCTGCTACTCATCTGCCTAGAGGTGGCACAGGTACAGAGGTGATGTGCCCACTCCCTCTCATCACCTCCAACGGTCGGGAAAACTGCCCACAGAGTCCAGAGTCATGAGCTGGGAGTGGCAAGCTCTGCACCTCACCGGCTGCAGCACGTGGGAGAGTGGGTCCTGCACCTTCACTGGGTAGCACAGTGGAGCTGGCTCTGAAGTCTGGGTGTAGATGAGTTGGCCTTGAGGACATGAGAGCAGGAGAGATGACCCTGCCACTTGCTGATGGCAGCATCAGGTGGCCTAGCCACATCAGTGCTGGAGAACTTGCCCTGGTGATGCAGGTACGAGAGAGCTAGAGGGATGACCAGCTCGGCTAACACCCAGGCCCACCCCAAAACCCATATCATCTGCTAATGATTGGAACATGTGAAAAGGCCAGTCCTGCTGATCCAAAGCCGCAGGATCTCCATGACACAGGGCAACAACAGGATAACTGGGAGGAGGCCCCAGGAGGAGTCAACAATATTGATGGTGTCACAAAAGCCAAAGCTCTCAAACCAGATCAATGATTCATTGCAATGAACATTTGCAAGTGAAAATGTGTGGATGGTGTGGGCCACACTGTGACATACCACAGCTTCCATAATGAGAGGGTTCCTACACTTAGTTTATGTTGTTGTTGTTGTTGCTGCTGCTGTTGGTGGTGGTGGTGGTGGTGGTGGTGGTGGGGGGTGTGTGTGTGTGTGTGTGTGTGTGTGTGTGTGTGTGTGTGTGTGTCTATATTTTGTGAGGGAGTTTGAGAGGGCAGACAGTGGATATGAGGGGACAGGGAGATGAACGGGACTGGGGTGCATGTGTGAAACTTAATCAATAAAAAGTTTTTTAAAAAGAAACCAAGGCTAGAGTATATTTTAAATACCATGTAATAGAAAGATTAGGAATTTATGCTCTTATTTTCTTAAGTATACATAAAAAACTAACGGCTAATAAAATGATTATTCATTGAAAGTAGACTCTGAATTGGAGATGGGGATTATGTGTCTAGTCTGTATCACTCTAATTTCTTATTTTAATCTTTCCTATGCTTCTATGTAAGATGCAAAATGATTTTTCTCAAATTACATGTTATATTTCCTTTGGAGCAAAAAAAAAAGGTATGCTACTTGCTAAATTTTTTATCATAAAGTGATTTTTATTAAAAAATTATTTTAAAGAAAACCCATGCAGGTAAATGGATAAATTTTGAAAAAGATAAGCTAAATGGAGTAACATATACTTGGAAAAATGAATGCCACATCTTCTTTCTCGTACATAGATTATCACATACCAAACCTTTAGATTTCTATATTTAACTTGGAGTTCTCTGTATAAGCCAGGAAATTAGAAAATAGTCACGGGGCAGAGGAAAGGCCCAAGGAGGGGACAGTGGAGGGCAGATGGCATGAGCTGGAAAGGGAGATAAAGGGAGAAGAGGTCTAGATAGAGAGAACAGGAGGGTAGGGAAGAGGAAGGGTTTGGGTGAACAGACAATGAAGAGTAAGTGTCATGAAAAAGCCATGTAGAAACTTACCATTTTGTAAACTTATTAATTTTTTTTTAAAGTTTAAAAGTAGGAATGGAGGTTCCCTGTATGTAGGATAATGTTTCTCTCAGAAGCCATAGCAAAAAATCTCAGAAGCAAGCGTATGATACCACTTTATGTGTTGTTGGTCAGGGAGGTCTTATTAAAGGCCCAAACCCAACATGGAACATTGTTTTTGCTCTTGGCTGCCAATCAGAAACTGATAGTGAGATCCCACTGCTGAAAACATCACAGGCTTTGGTGAGAGGACAAGGAGAAATCAAGCTAGAATGAACAGAAGCCTCCTCCCTGGTAGCTAGCTTTCACAGAACTGAGGTTGTGACGCTAAAACCCCTTCCCTAGAAGAGATGTGAAGAACACCCGCCCTCCAACTGTGGGTCCGACAAACCACAGTATAATCCCACTTTAGTCTGCTCGGGAGAACCAATGCATTTATAAGGCTTCTTAAGAGAGCAATGGGTGAGGGGTTAACAGGCAGAAGTACAGGACTTTAAAGTAGCCACGCAGGAAGGTGTGCATCCAGTATAAATGATGGCTTTCCCATGACAGCATAGATAGAATTCCTTCCCTTCATATTTCCTCAAGACCAAGAGCAATTAGGGTATGTTTATATAAGACCAGTTGGGAGGAATAGCTAGATACTCATGCGATGGTCCCATGATCCTCCCCACCCTTTCCTTTCTGTAAGGAAAGTAAAGTCAATAGGCCCAGCTGTGATGATCTTTTGTGAGCAAGCCCAGCAAAACTCCTAAAGATGGTGATAGTCTGGTTCAGAGGATAATTCAAGGAGTTGTAGAGGAGGCTAGGTGAGGGGAGGGAAGGGAAACAAGGTAATGGGTACAAAGAACTAAAATGCATTACATACATATAAGAAGTTGTAAAAGAATACACTTTTAAATTTTAGTTAATGATTTCCAGAATGAGTATTATTGCAGGATATTTGATGTGAATCCCAAGAATATGTTATTTACTGAAAATACCCATTTGTAGTTGTAGTATAGCTTAGCCCTTAGTACACACCTTTAATCCCAACAATGAAGGTAAAGTTAGTTTATAGAAGGAAGCATCTATGTTCGAAAGTGTTGTCTAAATGAGTCGCAGACAAAGTGATGAATCAGAGACAGATTTGACAGAACAAGATATGCCCAATTCTTATGAGAAGAGAGAAGAAATGGAAACTACTTAAGAAAGAGTAGTGCAGAGAAAAAGAAGAAAAGAAGCAATTTTACCAGGAGAATTTTACAGAGACAGGGAAAGACAGAACAAGCCAAAGAATGAGATGAACAAGAAGATTAGAACATATTGCCAAAGGTAGTGTGGAATCAAGCAGAGCAATTCAGGAGAAGCCAAGAGAGCCAGGTTGACTCGGTCAGCTTGGAGAGGAGCTTGAGCCTGAACGGCCCAGTTAAATCAGCCTGTCAGAGATCAGAAAGAACTAGGAAGGGTGAGTTTCTTTAGCAGCAAGTCTTAGAGGCTGAAAACATTCTAGGCCTAAATTAGATTGTAAGAAAGCTAGAAGGTTCCAGGACAAGGTCTAGGTTAGCAGACAGGCAGGAAGCCTCGGGACAATTACATCAGGCAAATAAAAGTTACTTTTATAGAATATAAAGTGGGAAGGTTCTCAGAGGAATTATGGGGAGGGAAACTAATCAGAATATATTGTATGAAAAATAAACTATTTTCAATTAAGGAAAATTAGAAAAAAATGATGCATTCATTGATCGTATGTCTGGAATGTCATCAGTACATATTTGCAGAGTGATTAATTTTTAATCAAATATGTCTCCATCCATGCGGGAAGAAAGAGAAAGTTTAGATACAAACTAAATAAATAAGAACCAGTAAGTTGTCTATAATAGAAATAATGACTAATAAAATTAGAATGAAATCACCATTTTTATATTTAGTTGTAATTTTGAAATATGTTGATTTTTAAAGACCTACAAACAAAGGTTATATTCAGAGTCATTAAACAACATATTTTCCAGTATTTACATACTTGGTAAGAGAAAATTGTATTAATATCTTGGAATTGGTTTATATAATCCATACTAATAACAGAATACTATTGATAAATGTTTATATAAAACTACAGAAGTTACAACTGTTAGAATTCTGTTAGGAGACTAGAGCTGATGTCATTAGTTTTTGTTGTAGCTCTGACAACAAAATCCCATCAGAATTTAGTATTAAAGAACAAATTTGTTTACATGCCTAGGAACTTTTATGTTTGTCTGTGACTGAAGCTGCAAAAAAATATCTATTTTCAAAGTATCTTTTAAAATATGTTAGTGGGAAAGATGTTTATACATACCAAGAAATGAGGTCTAAATTGTTAGTATTGTTTTTACAAATAACCTATTTGCTTACCCCACCCCCTTCTCAAATCCCAAATTACAGCTTCACTGCTATAAGAAATCATGTCAAGATTCTAAACTGATAGCACAGTTTGGCTTTTATCCAATGTGTCTGAAGAATGACTCTTGTACTTTGGGGGATTCCCCAGATAAATTCCAAGCTCCTTTATAAACAGAGATAATGCCTTTAACTTTCAGTCCTTCACAAAGCTCAAGACTATGATTAAATATCTAGGATCTTAAGTCCAATATTATCTGTATATAAGCAGTATTTTTAAAATATTTATTTAAAATATAAATAATTATGATAGATTTAACAAATTAAATAAAATTCTTGAAATAATTTTTAAATCAATACATAATTACCTCTGTATTTGGGGGTAATATTTCAATTTTCCATACTAATAAAGGAACATAAAAATTCTCAGTAACTACCACTATTGCTTTTTCTCACTGAGTACCTTTGGGACTGTCACAATATGCTAAAGTGTCAGAAAATAATGAGCACTCATATTTTTGACACAAACAGAAGAGATGTTATACATGCCAGCATTTTACTAAGCCTACTATAAAAGTAGCTTCTCTACTACTACGTAATTATAAACTACTCAAGGTCAAAGACTCTTGTTTTTGAAGCATAAAAGCCCCATGAGTATTTAAAAAAAACTACTGAATTTTGTCATAACACACATAGTAACTTATTTAAAGTTTACAACTGTTAATTTTCAAAAACACCTAAGATTTGTGTGAAGTGTGTTTGTAAGTGTGCCTTGTAGATTGAACACACATTATGGAAGCTTGAATTTGTACTACTTAGACTTAACAGAGAAGTCCCTTTTCAAAATGTGAAGGAATTAAATTTAAATTAAGCCCAGGCCAGCGAGCTGGTTCAGCAGGTAAATGTGCTTGCTGCCGAGGTTGGCAACCTAAGTCTAATGCCCAGAATCTAAATGGTGGAACAAAACAACCAACCCATGATGCATGACGCCTTCCACATGCACAGATAAATGTGATACTTTTTTAATTAAAAAAATGGAAGTCACTTTTTTAGAATGTTTCTATATCTCATAGTTTCTCTCATATCACATCATTGTATATTAGAGAAGTAATAAAAATACAATCACACTTTTAACAAGCAAGCCATAAATAAACCCCTAAAGGACACTCAATTCTATCTGCTTTATTACTCAATAAAAAGACGCAGAACTGAAGGATTCTAAAATCTCTATTACAACCAGACAGTTCTGTACAAAATGTTCCTACTATTATTAGTTGTTTCTTCTTTCCTAATTTTAGATGATTTTAGCCTCTGTCTTATATGTTTAATCTCTGTTCAGAAACCTATAAGCAGCTTGAATGTCTTCAAAATTCTCGTTTCAATAAATAATACACCTTGTTCTTCCTTCACCTTCACCTTGGGAAATCATTCTCAATTAATCCCAATGACTTATAAACTTCATCGTTGTACATTTCTAAACTCCTTCAAAAACTAAACTCTGGCAACTGTTCTACTCACCCTGGGGATCTTTTCTAGATACCAAGCCCACTAGGTCTCTCTCACTACTATAGCACTTCCAATTAAATTCGAATTGTCTGAAACTTATTTTCTTTCTGGATACACTAATTTCTCCCTCCCTAGGCCATTTAGCATCTCAGCATTCTATAGCTTAATATTCTACAACTTTTCTTTTTATTGAGATAGGGTCTCTTTATGTAGAGCTGGCTGTTCAAGAACTCACTAGGTAGACCAGGCTGGCCTCGAACTCCCAGAGGTCTGCCTTATTTACTTCCCAAGTGCTAGGATTAAAAGCATGGGCCACTACACCTGGCTTACTTATTTTCTTTAAATCTCCAACAATAGGAGAAAGGACATTTTGAACCTTTGCTACAAATAGGTTATAAATGCACAATCTACTTACAGAAAAATAACTTTTATATTCTATCAAAGAAGACATACACATTCCATGTCCTCAGCCTGTTTGTTGCCAGTCACAAAGAACTATTACATTAGGAAACACAATAGTTTTCTTCATAATCATTACCCACAAGACTAATGTTACCACATGTTTGCTATGTACCAGGCACAATAAAGACACTTCATATGGAATATCTCTTGTGATTTTCATTGATTTTTATTGCCTGATATAGGTGGTGTTACTATGAATGAAAAACAAAATGAAGCTTAGAAAGGTTGATCAATTGTCCAAAGTCACTAAACCACAAAAACACAACCTAGTTTGACTAATAACTTCAAGGCTATAGCTTTTCAATTCTTTAACTCTAACTTAAAATGAGAGTGTGTCCTGATTTGCCTCAAATGAATTTAAGATCGGAACAGAAAGGGCTTTGAAAAGCATTAAATTAGCTTTAACATGAGAGAGAGTCAAGATCACTCTACCTCACCCTTCAATTTTAAATAAATAGTAAGCCTAGATCACAGAAGCCTATACTAGTATTTCTGATCTTTAATAGAGAATGTACACAAAAGGTCATTCCAGACAAGCTAAACATCTCTTTAAAAAACTGTTTCCTTCTCAGGGTCATAAATCAGATTAGACAAGGGAAAAATCTGATCTACATTCACCCATAACAGCTCTTGTATCATTGAGTACAAAAAAAAAAACAAAAACAAAACAAACAAAACAAAACAAAACAAAAAAACCAACTAACTCTTCTCTCCCCGCAGCTTTAAATTGTCAATCGCCCCGTGCTAGAGGTGATACTTCATGTCTTCCTCCCCATCTCCATGTACGACAAAAGAGACAGAAGACACTAAGTTGGGTGACAAAGTCTTAGTCACTGTTCTATTGCTGAAAAGAGACACCATGACCAAGGAAACTCTCAGAAGAAAGCGATTAATTAGAGGATTCTGTGACTATCATAGAGGAGAACAGACAGACATCCCTCTGGAACAGTGGCTTCACATCCTGCTCCACCCCCTTTCATCAAATATACAGAGAACCGGGATTGCCAAGCCCTGGACCACCATTTGTTAATGAGACAAAGAAAAGATAACTATTCAGATTTTTCTTTCGAAATCAAATATGAAGATCAAATAATAATTACCTTTGCCAAGTGCGATGATTAATCTTCATTGCCAACCTGACTGGGTCTGAAATGAATAAGGGGGCAGGCCTCTGGGCAGCGGGTCTATGAGAGCATTTCTGAGATTAACCGAAAGGATCCTCCCTAAAATAGGCAGCACCTTCTAGTGGCAGCCCAGATGTTGAGAGGTCTGAGGGAAACGCAGCTGCTTGCTTCCTTGCCTAGGCTTCTTGCTGGTGAGTGCATATATCCCTTTGCTGTCCAGCTGCTATTCGTCTCTGTCACCAAAACCCAGCTTCCTCCAGCCTTTCAAGACCCGAAGTTCTCCCGGAATCTCCAAGTTTTCAATCCTAGATTGAGACTGCTGAGACATCGAGCCATGTAGACCTTGCAACTCTTGTTTTTTAGCCTCTCCAGCACACTGAGACTACCCATTATTAGACTACCCAGTGTACAGCTAATAAATCCCTTTGCAATATATCACTCTGTTGGTTCTGTTCCTGTAGAGGACCAAGACTATTGCACTAACCTAAGTTTCTAGTTTATTGTAAAAGTTAAGGCAGAAACCAGGAAAAGTAAGAGCATACTGCTTTAACTCCTCACAGTGAAGTCAAGCAATGTAACTTTTAACTTATTTTCCCGCTTCTCATTTCACTTCGATTACCTCAAACAGCATTTCAAATGCCATGTTCCTAAACCACTTATCAAAATCAAACAACATCCTTCATAATACAGAGACTGAAGGAAAGACCATCCAGAGACTCCCCCACCAAGGGGAAGGCACCAAAACCAGACACTATTGCTGATGCCGAGAAGCACTTGCTGACAGGAGCCAGATATGGGTGTCTCCTGAGAGGCTTTGCCAGAGCCATACTGATACCGACACAGATGCACACAGCCAACCATCAGACTAAGCGTGGGGACCCCAATGGGCAAGGACTGAGGAGCTGACGGGGTTTGCAACCCCATAGGAAAAACAGCAATATCAAGTAACCACAGAGCTCCCAGGGACTAAACTACCAAACAAAGAGTACACATGGAGCGACCCATGGCTCCAGCTGGATATGTAGCAGAGAATGGCCTTGTCAGGCATCAATGGGAAGGGAGCCTCTTGGTCCTGTGGAGGCTCGATGACCCAGGATAGGGGAATGTTAGGGCGCTGAGGCAGGAGTAGGTGGGCGGGTGGGGGAGCACCCTCATAGAGGAAGAAGGGAAGGGGAAGGTGAAGGGGGTTTGTGAAGGGGAATCTAGGAAAGGGGATAACATTTGAAACGTAAATAAATAAAATAACCATTAAAAATGAAAAATTAAATAAACCAAATTTCTACTTAACTTTTTTCAATCAAAATTTTTCTCCTGAAAAATCCAATCAGCTCTACTCTGGACAAGAACATGAAGCAAAAACTCTATCAAGATATCTTACATTTAAAAACACAAAAGTAATGTTGCTTACTCGACTGCCTTTGCTTACTGTTGATGAGGGCATCTATCCCACTTAAATTTTCTTTTAAAAAAATCTTTTTAACCATATAATCTCAAAAAAAATTGGAAAATAAGTCACAGCTTTTTTAAGACTATAAAAATTATTAACAAATATCCCAGGACGAAATAGCTAAATATAAAGATGACATCCACTGCCTTATTAAACACCTTATTAAAGGCAAAAGAGGTGTGCAAAAGCATTTGTTGCATACAAATTAGCATTCAAGGGCTAAAGATGTAGGCGAGTGGCAGAATACTTGTCTAACATGTAGGAACCTTGAGTTCAATCTCCAGCAAAGAAAAAAAGACTGACATTAAAAACGGGATTTTGATATGGTTAAGGGAAAGGTTTGTTTTATTGGATTAAATATCATGAGTTATTTATTAAAATAGAGGTATAGCTATGTCTTAATTCATTATAATAGTCATTCTTCTTATTGCTATTTTAAAAACATTTCCAAGAAGTAGAGAGAAATGAAAAGTTATACTCCACTCGCTTTTCCTTTTTCTCTTTTAAGCTAGCCTAGGATGCCAGCTCATGGAATGGTGCCACCCAGTTTCATAGTGGGTCTTCCCTCCTCGGTTAGACATCTCTGGAAACACCGTTATATATAGCACCTGAGTTGTGTCTACTAGGTGGTCCTAAATCCAGCCAAATTGACAATAAAAATTAATCATCGCTCTCAAGCACATAAAATGGCAAAATAATTAATACATAACCATTGATCTTTATGTCTTTGGGCTTGGTTTCCTTAGTTCTAAAAGGCACATAGTGTACAGAAACTGCATTAGTGGGATAAAATTCAATAGAAGTATATCTTTGTATTTATTTAAATCTGGCTGCCTGCGTTTACTTCCCTATTTAGACTTTCTGGTAAAGATTCAAAATCCTTTCTTGCAGACTTTTCAAATGTACAGTGTATTATCAGTTGTCATATGGCACCTTTCTTCACATTGAAACATCCTCTCCTTGAGGAGAGGGAAGGTCATAGAAATTTTGGATGTAAAGAAAATGGCACAGGTCTGGGACAGTGGAAATTCTCAAGAGATTCTCAAGACCCCCTCGGGAAAGGGAAAGGGGGGGGGAGGGGGGAAGGGAGAGGAGAGGGAGAGGGAGGGGGGGGAGGAGAGGGAGAGGGAGAGGGGAAGGGGAGAGGAGAGGGAGGGAGAGCTTTGTCCTAGCCATTGTGAATAATGTGAATAATGCCACAGTGAACACTAGAGTGTGGAAGTCTCTTCAACATATTTGTAGCATACAAAAATATAGTTGAACAGCTCATTGTATAACGCATAATGCCTGAACAAATATAATCAAATCTGACTCAGAACTTCTATACAATCAGCCGAGGAAACCAAAGCTCATCCCTACAACACCCAATCCAGGAACTCAAACCACAAGCTCCTCTGTAATGATCCCAAAGTAATAAAACAATAGTCAGGGACGACCCGATTCCCCACGCTTCGCAGCTTCGTGCACCACAGCACTTACACTTTAATACGTATAAAAGTCAGATGTGTCCCCAAGAAACCACATAGGATGCCTCATTTTACTTGGCCTACAAACAACTTCCCACATCAGTGTATCTAAAACCTGCTTTTTATCCTCATCTATACACAGTTGATATCTGTTTAGCCCCTTGCTACTACAATCTCTAAGTAGAGCAATATTTTTTATCTGAATAGTGTTCTTTTCAAATTTAAAAAATTACTTTTAAAAAGTATTAAAATGTACCTAAAATGCAATAACTTGCCTATATTTAAGTGTTTGAAATATGATTTGGGATTTTTCTCTCTATCTTGATATATTTTCTATTTTGGGCATGCCAACAATAAAAAATACAGTTTTCAAAAAATTTTGATGAACTACTACCCACAAATAAAAGAGAACAAATTACTGGTACACTTTAACAGCACAGATAAATTTTTAAACCACATTGTATGAAAGGCACCTGTACTTATATCCTACATGTCTGATTCTACTTATGTACATTTCAATCAAAAGCAAAATAAAACTATGATAAAAAGTCAATTCATATGTTTCTGGAAAGGGGCACAACTGGAAGTGATTATAAAATGATGGGAAATTTAAGACTAAGAAATCCTACATTTTATGTTGTCTGATATAAAGAAATGTCAAATTCAATGAACAGAGTATTAAAATCTGTGAAGTATATACTGAATAAATTATACCTCAAACATTTCCCTCTATTTTTTGTTATCTTTAGCTGATAACTCTCAAATATTTAGTGTTCAGCACCCATTCTCTCTTGCTATTTTTTTGCTCCAAATTTTTTAATCTATAACTTTTCCTCAGAATAAAATAATCAGTGTGGGAAAATGAAAAAACAAAATTATAGCAAATGTATGATCCTGCTTTTTGTTTTGTTTTGTTTTGTTTGTTTTGTTTTGTTTTGTTTTTCCAAACAGAGTTTCTCTATGTAACAGCCCTGGCCGTCCTGAAACTTGCTTTGCAGAGGCTGGCCTCGAACACACAGACATCCATCTACTTGTCCCTGCCGCCCAAGTGCTGGGATTAAAAGCGTGGGCCACCACCTGGCTATGATCCTGCTTTCTATGATGATAGAAGTTATTGCATTCATTATCAGAAATCAAAAACATTAATGATTCACTGAGCAGATAAAGTTTAAGCAGTTTTCAGTCCTTCCAAAAGCAGGTTATTACATGAAACAGAAACTGTGAATCAAAGAATTATTTTCTGTGTTAATGATCTCAATAAAAATATTAGACTCACTTAAGGGAGTCAAATCATGGCAAAAGAAAGATTTTAGATATCTTTTAGGTTCTCTCATTTTAGGATAAAATAATTTTAGGCAAGAGAGTATACATGAAAATCAAGGTGACCAAAGGACACAGAGAAGGGTGCAAATAAATTATAAGATGCTTCAAAAGGAGCAGAAGCACAGAGGGGGAGGAAAAAAGGGAAGCAGCACATAACTCGATCCATTTTTAAAGTAAATAGGAAATTTCATAACAAATGGGAAATAAATATTCACATATGGCATGAGTTGTTAATTACAAAAATATGAAATGGTTTATACAGGGGTGCTTGTCTCTCAAACCTATTCTAAAAAAACGAAAAAAGAAAAAAAGTTGGCTCAATTCATGTGCCTCATAAAAGACCCTTATACAAAAGCAACTCAGAGTGGGGAAGAGAAAACTTGTACTATAGTGTCTGAAACTTTAAAATACTAGAGAGAAACATGAAGGAGACACTTTGAGGAGCAGCAATGGCAAGCAACTTACTGAATAAGATTCCATTAGCTCAGGAAATAATAGCCCGGATCAACGAATAGATTGTATCAACTCTGAAAGGTCTTACACAGCAAAGGAAACAAAGACAACCTCCAAAACAGAGAGAAAAATCTTTGCCAGCTATTCTTTTGACAGAAGATTAATAGCCAGACTGCATAAAGAATTCAGAAAACGCCCAAGAAACAAGCGCAGCTGGGATGTTGATGCATAAGAGAGTGCTTACCCAGCATTACGAGGCCATGGCGTTAGCACAAGGACCATCAACAAAACAAGCAATCCACAGACTCTTGTCAAAAAAGTAAAAATGACCAACCACAATATGAAAAATGCTCACTATCTTTTGCTATTAGGAAAATGCAAATCAAAACTACACTGGGATTTCAGCTCACCCCAATCAGATTGGCTATTATTAAGGACACAAGAAATGACACTCATGCACACACACACACACACACACACACACACACAATTTTTAAGGTTAGTGTACAAAGTAATGTGCCTCATCATATATATGTGATATATTTGTATATATGTGTATATAAATACATATATCTATATGATGTACATATACACATATATGTCACACACACACACACACACACACATATATATATATATGAAGTCCATTATTCTGTGCACTAACCTTAAAAAATCAACTAAAAAGACAAAAAGAAAAAAACCAAATGTGTTGATAAAGATATGGGAGAAAATAACTCTTATACACTGTAGTGTTGTAAATTAGTTTAGTTACTATGGAATCAACATGGAAGTTCCTCAAAAAACTAAAAATGGACCTATGCCATACAATACAGCTGTACCACTCCTTCATCTATACCCAAAGGAATAAGAAACCAGCATACAATGTAAATATCTGCTTATCTATGTTTATTAGGCATTATGTATAACAGTCAAATTATGGGATGCCTATCAATAAGCTAATGGTTAAAGAAGATGTGGTATAAACACAGAGTGAAATATTATGAATCAATAAAGAAGGATCTAAACACATTGATTATAGGAAGATGAGTGTAATTAAAGAGCACATAAACAAAAATTATTTCCTTTTTTTCTTTCATGCAGAGTAAAAAAGAGATGACATTAAAGTAGAAGGGGACTATTAAGGAGACAAACTGTGTTGAGGTAAGGAAGGGAAAGGACTGTAAAGTGATAAGTAAGATCAAAATGGTATATGCCAGTGGTTCTCAACCTGAGGAGCACGACCTTTATCTCCAAAAATATCCACATCACAATTCATAACAGTAGCAAAATTACAGGTATGAAGTAGCAATGAAAATAATTTTATGGTTGGGGTCACCACAACCTTAGGAACTGAATTAAAGGGTTGAGCAATAGGAAGGTTGAGAATCGCTGTTATATGCAAATGTGAAATAGTAACAGGGAGACCTATTACTCTGTATGCAGAGAAAGAGGGAAGGAGGGAGGGAGGGAGGGAGGGGGAAGAAGAAAGAGAGGGAGAGAGAGAGAGGGAGGGGGGAGCAATGATAAAGGGAAAAGCAATTTAGAAGCAGGAAGTGGGTATTCTAGCCAGAATACCTAGAGAAAGAAAATACATTGTCATATGAAAATTTATTTTTAACGTGTTTGGTATAGAGTGAGACATAAACCTATGCTGCTTACATAATAAATGATGTCACCTTCCCACTGACTCAGAATCACTCTCTACCAGGGATCCCACAGCTACCACAATTGGCTAGGACTCAGAGTGCACAAAAGCAAACAAAGAAAGGCATACCCACCCAACAAAGATGAAACCAGGTATCTATACAAAGAAAGTCTTCAAATATTATAATTCCAGATTCTTAGAACTCCGTGCAAACACAGAAACATAACCACCAAGATAATATGCCTCCTCTAGAAGCCGGCAGCCTCTTTGCAATAGGCCTAGACAAAAGCAATTTTGCTGAAACATAAGACAAGGACTTCAAATAACAATTTTGAGTATGTCCCAGGAACTTAAGGAGGATATAAATAGATGCCTTAATGAAGACTGTGAGGATACAGTTGAATGAAATAACAAAAACAATTCAAGATTTGACAGCAGAATTTAACAACGACAAATAGAATCACTAAAGAAAACCTAAATTGAAACTAAATTTGGAAATGAATAACTCAGAACATCAAACAAAAATCTCAGAGACCTGCGCGTGTTCAACTCTCATTAGAAAAGCTTCTTTCTGTAGTTGGGAATTAACACCTCTAGAGACCCACAACCAGACAACGTTTGAAGAGACACTCAGTCTCAAATGGGATGTCTTTACCTAACCTCTCTCCTCAAGGCTCAGGCATCTGGGCAGGGCATGTAGCAGAAAGATTGTCAAGGGTCAGAGGTGGTGAATGCCTCCGAGGGAACAGACAGAACCAAGACTGATGGACTGATGCCCAGATGAATTCATAAGCTGTGTCAGCACAAGGCCTGTACAGGTCCAAACCAGACACAATGAAGCAAACACAAATTCTCCTTCCTGCCCAAGAAGCTATTTACAGTCAGAACCTGCAGAGAAAGGGAAAATCTGTTACCTCCAAAGGAGTGTCACTGGGTGTATCAACCACACTCCAGGGCAGGCCCTATACCCAGGAGTCGCTGGCAAAAAAAAAAAAAAAAAAAAAAAAAAAAAAAAAAAAAAAAAAGGATGTAATGTTTATTTGTTTGTTTGCTTGTTTGCTTAGAAGGTTCATTTTGTTCTGTTTTTTTTTCTCTGACTCTTTTTTTGTTTGTTTTGGTTTTCATTTTTTGTTTGCTTTTTTCTCTCTCGTTTTCGAGAGAGGGAAAATATAAAGTTGGTTGGTTAGGGAGCTAAGGAGGATTTGGGAGGAATTGAAGGAAGGGTAATAATATAATCAAAAGATATTATATCTAAAAACTTTAATTAAAACAATTTTAAGTTTATAAATACATAAATGATGTCACCAAATTAAGCTGCATAGCTATTACAAAGCACAGAAACACTGACTGTTACCCCAAATGTTGGAGCAATTTTAGTTAAGACAGAAAACACAAAGATTCAAAAAAATTGCCACAGGATAGCAGAAAAGCAATATAAGGAACCTTTTGAATAAGTATATGATGGGCATAGTGGACATATTATTTCTATAGAACTCCATAGGTCAAGTATATTCCTCATCTGTGCTCTGGTCATCCTGTAATGCCTCCCAGTTCAGTCCAAGGTCATCTTAACGGAGTCTTAGGCTACAACTTGGAAGAAATCTAAGAATCAAAGCCAACTTGAACCAATGTGTTATTCCCTGGATCTATAACTTGAAGTGCCCTATGGTTTTAGTGTCCTTTTCACACTTTCTACTGTCTCACTTAAGAGTTTTGAAACTGAATCTAATCCTATCCCCTTCTAGTAACATATTTTATATTAGAAGGTTAATATCATTGAATATAAACTGAAGACTCTATCATCCTACTTTAATTTACTTTGGCATGAAATTAACATCTTGTTAGGAACATATATATATATATATATATTGTAAATAAAACTACGTTTTCTAATGACAGTTCTGGAAACATCTAATACTGAATAAAGTGAGAATTGTTAGAGAAAATCATAATTTTTTATATATTTTGTTGTTATGCCAGTGGCATTAGAAATCTGACGCTTTCCCCCAAAAAGGCAATGAAATTAGTTTGCTGTCAAGAAAGTGGATTGGCTTACTTAGTGTTCAATCTCATATGCTTGTTGTGAGTTGACTAAAATCCTGACCATTAATCTGAGAGGCAGAAAACATTTGAGAATTCTGAGTAGTGCCGTAATTTAAGAAGTCATGCTGAGTCCGGGGAGATGTTTGCAGTGGGCAAATATCTGAGAAGGTGGGAAATGTAAAGTCAGAATCAGACTAACAGGCGAACTGACGTGAGCAGATGCCCTCAAACTTGCTTTGAAAAACTGTTACATTTTTCTGTTTTCTAGCCCGCTCAACAGAGGCTCCTCCATAGGAGCATCACAGAACAATAGAATTGCTCAGGTAGACTTAAGACTTCTCTAACCCCTTCAACCACATTGCTGCATTTAGAGGGCAATCTCAAAAGTCAGCTACCTTTCATGGTGTAGTACAATGAACTATCAGTACCAGCTGACAATCTAGTGCCTTCAAAGGAACTGAAACCACACTCCCCTTTCCAGACAGTACCCAAGGTAACTTTTGCTAGGAAATCAACTCCCTAAGAAAACAAACAAACAAACAAACAAAAAATTCCCACATTTAGTTGACTAACTGAGACTAATACATATCATTATCATCTTTAAAAGTGTATTTAGAAGTAATGTCTCCCTTCCAATGGTAAGATGTCAAAATGCCTTCTCGCTCCATCCCTTAAGCAATCATTCATCTCTCATTTAATGACCTGTCTTCCTAATTATCACAGTGGGTCTACAGTACGCTTTTTAAATTTTTATATTTTATTGTTTACAATCAACTTCTATAAATTCTTTAAATGTAATTTCTGTCTTTAGTCATCAAAAAGTTAATCACTCAGCATTACCTAAAAACTTAGGAATAATTCTACAACATGCTTAGTAAATACTTCTAAAATACTAGTATTTTACACATTTTGAAAGATTGGCCCTTCGGGCATGAAAAAATAAATTAAGAAACATTATCCCCTTTCAAATTAAAAAAAGTATCATTACAGATTAAGAATTCTTGCAAAAACATTTTGAAATGTCGGGATAACTTTTCAATTTTCTCTTATTAGAAAAAAATCTAAATTTAAAGACTTTAACAAAGGAAACTATATCATAATTTTATTGGATAGAGTCAATGTTATTTAGAGATGTTATGCATCCTTTTATTTGTTTCATTTTTAATGATTTATCTATTTATATTTTGTGTGCATTGGTATTTTGCCTGTATGCATGTTTGTATGAAAGCATCTGAACCCATAGAACTGGAATGACAGACAGTACAGTTGTGAGCTGCCTTGTGAGTACCAGGGATTGAACCTGGGTCTTCTGGACTAGGAACCAGTGCTCTTAACCAGTGATCCATCTCCCCAGTCCCAATTTGTGTGTTTATTTAATTGATTGGGAGTCTCATGGTTTCACCATATAGTCAGACTGGTCTTGAACTGTGATTCTCCTGAAACAACCTCAGAAGTGCTGTGATTACAACAAGCATATGCTTCCACACCTGAGTATGGTTATTAAACGACTGTGCAAATGCTTTTACACAACTATAACTTAGCAAATCAATACAATCATTATAGTACTGAGAGTAAATAAATTTAATACTATGGATTTTTTGTTGTTGTTGCTTTTTGTTTTCTGTTTTTGTTTTTGTTTTTTTTTTTTTTGCAATCACATCTTCAAGTGAAGCCAGAAGGATATATAGAAAAATATGCAAGATTTTAAGAAATAGGAATTTCACTTAAGTACTAGTAAATAATCCTATAGGTAAGTATGTCGATTACTTACATAATATTTTAAATTAATTCTTCTAAAGATATAAGCTAAACACTATTGACAACACTTTTTTCTTTAGGAACATCACAAATGCCATTCTAAATGAGTTCAGTAATTTTATTTGTTAATAATATATGAGCACTGAAGGATCGTTTGTGAACACTTACTCTATGATGACTTATAAACATACTTCCTACATCTATAATCCCTTCACTCTTATGCTCTCAAAATAAGACAAATAGAGCCTCTAGGATCTAGAGCAATCTGGCTTTGGTTACTTTTCAAAACTGGACTTTATTTTGGTTTTCCAGACTCTTAATATCTTAGTTCTGATTATAGCTGATTTTTCCCCATCAGCATTATTTTTTATTATTTCTTCTATTCTGAGGGATTATAGTATAATCGTGTCATCCCCCTTCCCTTTCCTACCTCCAAACTCTCCTATATATCCTTCCTTGCTCTTTTTCCAAATTTATGGCATCATCCTTCATTAATTTTGTATATATACATATACATATCTGTATACAAACATATATACTTATTAATTTTGTATATTTACATATCTATGCACACACATACACACATGTGTATATATATTCCTAAGCATATGAGTACAGCCTTCTCAGTACTTGTATTGTATGAATGTTTACAGGGCTATCTCTCTTCTACTGTCATCTCTAGTGACATAAGCATGAAACCACTGTCAGATGCTGTAGCTGAATCAATAGTAAATGATCCTAACTTTTATTCTACCAGTTTATAGCTGTAAAGGTGAATCAATGCTTTTCAGGAAAAGCATTTTACTGGCGATTTCATGCATAAAGACTACAGAAATGTGAAGCTATGGCCATGTCCTTGTGTCAATCTCAGTTATATAACCACGGAGGTGAGAAACCATGAAGCTGGGAGATGAAGAGACTTTGAATATCTTGAGAGAGTGATAGTGAAGGCACATTTCCAGGTCTGAATCCTCCCTCTCTTCAGGCTAAAATTCCCAACTCACTGTAGTCCGTATATGTATTTCTGATTTTATGTCTATTTTCTTGCTTGGAAAAATTCTTCTGTCTTATCTAGTATGAGGAGCACGATGATAGATCAGAAATTACACTAGTTACCTATATATTAGCTCTAACATCATGATCATTTATTTAAAAGCTTTATAATATAAACAATGAATTAACCAATTTAAGAGCTTACTCAAAACTTTAATGATTATGACATCTGTTAGTGGTCATCTATTTTTGTCAGTTTTTAGAATTAGACATAAAACATCTCATGTGCTTGTAATTGTCAACCTAACACTTTGAATCATTTCTCTGGTTATTTGGAAACAAAAATGATCTTAATACTCTTTACGATAAAACCTAAAACAAATTTACTTTATAATCTCCCACTATTTTTAAAAATTATATTTCACATCCATAACGTAGAACTCTTCTTTCAATGATTTCCTTTTCTTTCTGTAACAAAGTTTATCTCGTAAAAAGTATTTTTCCAAGAAACTGTTCAAACTAACATCTACTTTGTTATGAATATGCTAGCAATATTTTCCTGCTCTGATTTCGTCACTCACTTATTCAGTAAGGATTTGACTACACTTTACATGGAAAATGCTCTTCTGTATACA